>NC_092861.1:66483174-66486624 GCF_032062135.1 Pyxicephalus adspersus | reverse complement strand
TTTTTTTTTTATGATCACTAACCCAACTGATTCCCTCCCCAAAACAGTTAAAAGGCTCAATCCCAGACTACTTCTCCAAACTTCCCCCTCAATATCAAACTTAGAAATCATCAAATTATCTTCCTATCAATTAACCTCTATTCAAGAAGTCCAAAAAATGCCATTATCTTTCTGTTCATCAAGCCAATTAAATATATTCAAACTAATTACGGATATTCCTTTTTTTGCTAGGAACTTGACATTAAAACCTATGTATGACAACTGTACCAAACCCAAGGCTCCCTTGGAGGTATCACAATTCAAGGATTTTAAAATCGATGACTTTAGAACCTTGAACCTCCCAACATTTCCACTATTCCAATAAAATGCAATAAATCCACCTTCTTTTGATCCCTTGCCTATAACACACATCTAAACTTTTGTTTAAATCATCGACAAGGAAATTCTAGAACTAGATCCAAGTTCTTTACATCTGTCCCCAAATTTCTCTAAAACACAACAACAAGCACTCAAAAGCTTACAAAACAATAGGCTCATCATTGTGAAACCAGCAGAAAAAGTTGGAAATATTCTCAAAATGGACAATCACAAATCTGTACAAATGTGTTTGGACATACTCCGATTCAGATATCACCCACTATTATGGCGAATATTATTCACTTATCAGAGATGTACATATATCTGTGATTGACACCAAACGAAGGATTTTTTATGTATTAAACATCCAGTTATACCCACCTTTTACAGTCTTCCCAAAGTCCATAGAAACCTGACAAATCCACCAGGCCACCCCATTGTGGCAGGAATTGACTCCATATCCTCAAGGGCCAGTGATCTAGTAGACACCTATTTAAGACCATTTGTTACTCATTTACCATCCTATCTAAGAGACACCATCCAACTACTTCAAATTCTACACGAAATGCAGTTCCCCCAAACACACTTTTGGTAACTGTAGACGTGGAGGCCATCTACAGCACCATACCCCACTCAATCGGATTACAAACCATAGCATCTTTCTTTCATACCAATGACCCATCTCAACTTACATATAATGACTTCATCCTCAAACTTTTGAACTACATTCTCACCCGAAACATTTTCACATTCAACAACCGTACCGTGTGATCTACAATCACAAAGAGTTGCGATGGGGTGGAAGTGTGCCCCATTTTAAGCATATTTAGATACTGGGGAAAAATTTAATTTCTCTAAACCAGAATTCCACCCATACCTCTAATTTATACATTTTATGGCCTTATTTCATTGACGACATCCTCATTGTTTGGACTCGTCCTTTTGTAGTACTAAACAATATGCTAGAATCACTTCAAAGTAATGACTACAACTTGAAATTCACCAACAATTATTAATAATTCCATAAGTACAGTTTTTTTTTATGAAATACCAACCCCCAGATTATTAATCACCACAAAATAAGGAGTTCACAAAGACCAAACTAGGCATGTCTGGGACTTATGGTTCACCAGAACAGGCTAATTATGGTTCCAAGGATTTCCTGAGGCCTAGGAGACTAGTTCTTGGTCTCAAAATGCTCACCATAAGGATCCAACTATAAATCAGCCAACTACTATTTTATACAGAATGGTATATTAGAAATATAAAGCTTATAATTAAATGGGTTTCAAAATAGAGCTCAAAGTTCAATCTGAGAGACTCTGTCTAGCCTTATCTGAATTATATGAGTCTTGCAGACACAAAAACCAGACAATCACAGCAGGTGGTGTGACTAGAGGGTCTGGAAGGAGCCTGGTTGTCAATACCTGATAAGGGGAAATTTATGACCGTAGTCTGCTAGAGAAACAAAGGCATTTTAGAAGAAAACAATTTTTTACTTAAAGGAAAGATCAGGAATTATTATCATACCCCCTTTCCTAAGTTGACTTCTATGGATCTGCACATTCCTTGTTCCTTCTAATACATATGAGGAGGATACTTCTCCTCCCCCCGACTTGCGGGGACGGGAGCACTTTTTTGGTCTTTTTATATGGCGATGCTTTGCTGGGACCGGTCTCTGGCCGGTCGCAGCACTGAGCCGAATGTTCGGGGTTCCGCCCTCCTTCTATGTTCTGACGTTACTCGGATGGGTGGTGCCCCTAACGTCGCCTCCTCAGCTCACGTCATTAGGCCGGCCTCTAGAGGTCTGCCCACGCCAGAAGCGTGGACGTGGAAGGGGGTCCCTGGGACTCTGTCTTTTAAATGGAGACAGCGCCACAGGGATTCCCCTGCTTCACTGCATGCCAGCAGCCATCCTATTTTGCCCTTAAGAATGAACAAGCTTGATACTGCTATATTTACAGGTATGCCTTACCTTCTTTAGAATATTCACTTAATTGGAACCATACCATATATCCTTACTTTGGATTTACTTTCACCTATTATTCGTAGATTCACAACCATTATTTGGGATCCATATTTGCCTGCTCCACATCAAATAATTGGACATTACCAACAACAAACAAAAACCTCCCTAAAAAATCTGGGACCCGTTTGATTTCTTTAAGTTAGCTGAACTAAGCCACATAGCAAGACCATGCAAGTCATATATATTATATTTATTCAGTGAACCCATTACACTTTGAAATTTTTCTATGGTATTGCGTGTATTCATATATAGGCATCTCTTTGAATTATGGATATTCACTTTTATTATGAGTCTATTTGATTTGTTTCAACCCACTATAAAGTTTCCAATATGCACTATGCGACTATTTACTGAAATATATATTTACTTGTATCTTTGCTCACTTTTATCTAATAATAATATCTATATGTATGTTAATAAACTTAGATACAATAAATGCATGTGTAACATTTCGTTGATGCACCTCTACCCCTGAGGAAGCCTAATAGGGTGAAACACCTCGGGTACAACCGTCCGCACAAACTATGGTTGTTTATGTGCGCAATATGCTACATGATGTTTGTATAGTGTGCTCCAGGGCCTAAATGATATTCTGTAAACCACAACCTTTTAATGTGGCTTACTGGATAAATATGTCTTGTATTGTTGTATACAGGAATTATCTTTGAAAGCAAAACTTTTATTTGCTAAAAAAAACCCTTCTTTTCTTTTTTTTATCTAATATTACCTGTCACTTGACTAAGTTAAGATTTGATCAGGCAGCAGTCATTTCTTTTTTCCTAAAGATGTATAGAGATCTCATCCATCATGGTATAGCCTTTACAGGCTTAACTGCATGCTAAAAAGACAAACATCTTGTTTGTTTTCTCCTATATATATGTAAAGGATACAATTAGGGAAACCTGTTGATGTCTGTGGGAAATCCATAGAACCTAAGATTTCCACTGAAAGCAAACCTCACAGATGGGATAAAGAATTATTCATATTTTTCTCTAGACACACTTAAGAACTGAATAAAGTTGCTCTATAATAGTTTCTTAATATTTTTTTTAACAAGTTTTTTT
>NC_092861.1:66481166-66482669 GCF_032062135.1 Pyxicephalus adspersus | reverse complement strand
AAAAAAAGTACTATCTAACTAGAATATGTATTTTAGGGCTGTAAAATATATATATTTGAAATTCTACTTTTATAGTTCTTGTTTTCACCAAATTGACTGCTCGTAAAATCCACTATATAAGGCAAAAAGTCATCAAATAAAGTGAAAGCATTATCTTTATGTGCACTTAAACCTTCTCTCAAGAGCCACAAAAGCTTAGATGTACTCAGTCTTGATGAGCCATGTCTTATCTTAGGTGTACTCTGATAGGTAATGTACAGGTAAAATGCATGGTGTATTTGTAGTACCTACAGAAATGGTAAAATGCTTTTGCTTGTACATTTGTGTAATTTTATTGTATTTCTAACAAGCTTTAACTGGTACAAATGTAGTTAGCCACCATTACTTTACATTATACTAAAGATTTTATCACCAGTATAGTTGCGTTAAACTGATGAATTTTATCACAACCGTGTCACAACTCTCTGATATGTCTGCTTGGCAGTAAGGGAAAGGAAGCGTCAGACAGGGGTTTGCACAATTTTTTACTCTATCCAGGATTGACTTTTATGGAAAGAAAAGTGGTCATGACACAAACGACGCCCACATTTACAAGGCCTTGGTAATGTTGATGTGCCGCATAGGGGGTCACCTTAGAATTTGCATGGGCTAGGGCGACAGTTACAAAGGCTTTGTAAAAATTACATGAACTGGGAGGATAGCTCATCTGCTGCTGGATTAAGTGTCGCACTGGCCACATTGCCGGTAGTGCGTGTGAGTGCTTCTCTGCTGGCGTGTACCCTGGACTGGTCCACCTGAGCTCCACAAGATGGTGTTCATCGTGACCAGTGCCACAGCTGTGGCATCACATAGAGCACATTGAGCCAGTCAAAACTGTGGTCATCATACCAACAATCTGCACAGACCATGGGTCTCAAGGGGTATACTGCCTATTGCTGATAATTCTCCTGGTCGGCCCGGTGCTGATGTCATGGAGGATTTTGGAGTCACTGTTCTTTACAGCATTGCTAGTTAGTTGACGTTTGCAGGCATTTGTGTATGCACACCTCTCCTAAGGCCTCATCAAAGCATTTCAAAACAATTGAGATCTGAACTTTGACTTGACCCTAACAAAACAATCTTTTTTAGCCAATCAATTGTAGATTTTGTAGATCGGTTGTGATCTTTAAACCCCTTGCAGGACTTTGGAGTGATATAGAACCTTTTGTGGCTTTTGAGGGCCTTATAAAAGCTCATTCGATTCTGGTATTATAATGACAGACATCATCCGTAAAGAGAGCTCAAGAGCCTTGATCGGTTTTCAGTATCATTTAGACATTGTCTGGTTTGTTTCTATAAAAAGAGGCTAAAATACTCTTATATGTGTTTTAGATTTCTCTTTTAAAAATATTATTGAGGGAAATGCATGTAGAATCATTCTGAGTCCTAGAAATCAATTACTGCTATCATTAAAATCAATATGGCTTTAGGGGAACAGCTAGGCTATACATTGTGAACATGGAA
>NC_092861.1:66434083-66480583 GCF_032062135.1 Pyxicephalus adspersus | reverse complement strand
CTCTGAATGCATAGAGTGCACTAATTTGGCTTTGTATAAGCCTCTTGTAATTATACAGCAGAGAGGAAGAGAGACTTAGACTGGGGGAAAGAGAAGCAACATATAGAACAAATAAGTTCTGATGTTGTGCTCATGTGCCTACATAAAGCATGTTAATAGCAAGAGAAAGCAGTGAGTCAGACATAGGAGCTCATCACACTGCTACTTTTACTTGTACTATCCAGTTACGTAGTAAAGATGAGGAGGACGTCCTTAAATGTAATTGAGCTGCAGCAAAGAATAAACAAGTCTCCTCCCCTGGCAGCCAGTACCATGATGTGTGGTAAGGCTTTGTAATATTAGGACTGGATGATCAAAACCACCAATCTATTGGTAGAAAAGCAAACATATGGATTCCATTGACTTTTAGCTGTGGGTTAGCTTACTAGTGGAACAAATGTGCAAATCAATGCAATTTTAAGAGAATAACTTAAGCCTACATTAATATTTTTATACTTTTCAAGGTATCATTTTTTGACATCACACTTTAGGAGAAGAAATACTTATTTTAGTTTATATCTGTAGAGCTTGTTTTTTTGTGGTACAGTAAACATTTTTTACCACTCATCTATTAATAAGGAAGACATAATTATTTATTTTGATAAAGTTGCTACCAATAATTTGGTTGGAACTTTTCTTCTGCTAGCTGAAAGGAGTGGTAGGCCTAAAATTCTGTAATTTCCTTGAGTGATGAAAACATGGCTGAACACTACAAAGTATTAGGTAAGCATGATAAAGGTCAGGGGACTGAATCACTGCTCACAGTAGGACATTAAATAACATTGTATTCGTGTGTGGTTTGTGAGGGTTTTTTTTTTTTTTTTATTGAATTTGATTCAGGGCAAGACCTCATCCTAGCAAGCACCTGAATGTTTTGGAAGATATTCGTGATGCTCCTTTGTTCTTATCTTACCAAGATTTATATACTTACATTTTTATAGCATTGATTATTTTTTATACATTTTTTCAAAATAAACATTTTATTACAGGGTGATTCATCACCAAGGAATTTGTTAATCTTTCTCATAGGAAAGCTTATCACTTCATGTACACTCAAACCAAGTATAATCATCTCCATCGCTAAACCAGACTAAAGAAGACTTTGGGTACAAGCTTGAGATTTCCCACCTTCTAACTTCAAGTATACTTTTTTTTTTAAAAAAGTTCAATCCATACATACAGAATTTCACATCATCAGCACCCATGGTAATGTAGGATGAACTGCACATATCAGGCTATCAAAGCAAATTAGATGTGGTGTAATTGTATAATTGCTAACAACTTTGTAACAACCGTATTGTTCTCTTACTTTGGTAATGTATTAACTAATAATTGTTACTATACCCTGTGACATCATGATCGGGCTTAAAAATTTTTTTGCAAGGGCAGTTGATGGTCTTGGGATTTCATATCCGAAAAGGCACTGATGTTTTCAGTTAGGAGGGCTGCAGATATAACAGGTATTTTTTTGTGCTTGCATTTTAACATTTACAGCTTTTTTTGCATCATATTGTTTTTTTTTTGCATCATCATGTTTTTGTTCAATTTTTCTATTCTTATTGGTCTCCTTGAATAATATATTCAAAGTAATCACAACTAATAAAATATTCTGCTAAAATAGCCTACTTGTGACCTAAGAAATATTATGGTTGGCTACAGTTTATTTGGACAGTTCTATTGATGTAATATGTGAAACAGGTCTGAAAAATTTAAACCATTAAATTGCTTCTTTAAAATTGTTACCATGCAGTTATGTCTGATGTTTTGGTACTTGGTCAAACAAAAAAAAATATTTTTTTTAACTTCTTTATAGGAAACATTAATCACACATAATTGGTTATTATCTAACAGTGTGTGCTGTAAAATTAGAATTCCCTTTTACAATCGAGTTATTAACCTTTTAGCTAGGAGAAGCGAGATTTAGATGTTCTTTACCTGCTTTATTAAAATCCTTTATTGCAGAATGTGCAGAGTAAGTAGTAAGAAAATGGGAACACAAACACTATATATGACGTGCGTAGGGAATACGGTACTGCATTCCCTCACAAAAGTAAATCTTAATGTGCAAAAATAAAATAAATCCTCACAGTTCTCATTTTTAAATAAAAGAAAAATAAGAGCAACACAGCTGGGCATTCGATAATTCATTGAATGCGTTTTAAAAGAAGCGCAAGTGTTTTGGATAAATATCCTCTAGATTGTTTTTGTTCTCCCACAAGTCCTAATAGAGGCACAACAAGACCATGATAAATGTTCCTGAAAACAGGATTGGTAACTAGATTTAGGAACTGAGCCTGCCAACTCCTTCCCCTAGATAAAAAACAACTGTCCCTGAGATCTGAATCACTAAACTGTACATTTTGCATGTCAGAACATCTTCAGGATGAGCATGAGTTATACTCGCTTTTACTGAAAAAAAAAATTTTGTCCTGCAGGGTTGCAGTCCCTATGGGTACATTCCTTATTGAAAAACCAGTGTGGAAGCCATCTCCTATTTTATTACTAGGTATTTTATCGTGAAATAGTAAAAATGCTTTGAAAAGTAAGTTTAGTAAACATTTTTACTAAATACTATGTTAATCTTATCTGGCTGTGCAACATTAGTATAAAAATTCAAGCTCTACAAGCCTTTTCTGTAGGCCCTCATTTCTATTTTTGGTTTTCTGATCAATGGTAAATGAACTTAAATAATGAAGTTTATATAGCAAGAGAAGTATCAAGTTACTATGTCCAAACATAGGGCTAGTTATATGAACATACTGGTACAGTGTAGGGTATGAGAATCTGGCTTAAAGTCTTAAGAGAGGGGGACAGTGGTCTGCAAGCCTATGAGGGGAGACAGAAAAGTTTGATAGGAAAACACAAGAACGGGACAATGGAGTTTGTAGGGGGAAACTGGAGTTTGTTGCCCAGGGATGGTATCTCTTGAATTCAGCCATCGTGAATGTAAGCTGTCACAGCTAAGATTTAGCACTACAGCATCTGCTCCACATGTTTACAAGAAGAGCTTAAAAACCTTGGTGGCGGGATTCCTTTTAAGGGATTTTGACCAGGCAGATATGGTTGGACAAAGTCACACGGAGAATAGGATATGATTTTTGAACACTTTTTGGATGGGTCCTTGCTGGTACATAATCCACCAGTATGATAGTCAATTTGTTAAGATGAAATGTAGCCAGGATCCACAGTGGAAATGGTGTGACGACCAGTAAAAGTAAACTGTCTAAGTTGTGGAATCTAAGGAGTGCCCAGCAAACCTGTTGGGAATTTTTGAGCTCAGGTTTGCCACACTGACAAAATGTTGACAAGCTTGCTGACAGACAAAGCAAAGTACCAGAATACAACAGATCAGCAGGTAAAAAGACAAGGTTATAAGATTAAATCCAATCAGAAAATTCATTCCGGAGAAGATACTTCTCATATACCAGTCAAAAGCATCCCACCTTTTTCTATAGGAAAATAGGAATTTTTTATTATGTTTTTTTTTTCTTTGTTATTTGCAGTAGTTGTTTGCCCTATACTCTTTGAGCTTGTCACGGAACTAAATTAAAATTCTGTAAAAAATTTTGCAACCCCTATTATGGTAAACTTTACTTTCTGAACAGGTGTTACTTTCTGAACACGCAAAAAAAAATTAAATGTCCGAAGAGTTTATGGTAAAACGAGGATTTCCCAAAGTATTGTACTTCCCCAAAGAAACTTACATTTTGAAATCATTACAATATCTTAACCAAGATTTAAAATCCTTCTACTAAGTAGCAAAGCTTACTGTTTAGTAAAGAGAAACCACTGGCTGAAAAAGTGAATAATCCAGTGTTTCTTGTAGTTTTTCATTCCTGGTTTGGCACTACAGGACACAGTTGTGATATAGGGGCTGATGAATCAAACCACTGAGTGCAGTGGGTAGAAGAAAATCTCAACACTCCCAAAAGTAGTGAATTCTTCAGATTTTTCAGCCAGTAGTTCCCCTATACTACACCAGAGAACAGGGGCATGGTCAAAAGAATCTAGTTTGTATTATACTCTTTGCAGGGAACACGCTTCAACTTTTTTTTTAACTGCAGCTTTTAAATATATGTCTGAGTATTGAAAGCATTGTCATTTTGGAGCATAATTCTGTGACAGACCAAAGTCTTTTGATCAATCTGACAAAAGCTTTCTTATCTAACACTGAATAGCTCATATTTTGGCAACAAAGCTAAAACATTTTAGTTTTTTGAAAGGCAATACATGTTTTTGCAGCCAGTCGTTCATAAGTGCTTGCCACTTAAATTTATCCATGGTTTTTATCCTTGTAGGGGTTTCCTAGGAATAGGCCAACAGCTTTAATCATCAACCACAAAGCCTCAGACAAACCGGGTGTACTGAAGTCATTAAAAGATCTCAAAGTGCAGCAGTTATCACAGGCAACATAAAAAAACATGAGTAGCAATCTCTTGGCAACCTGGTATTCTTACCTAACATACAGTGCTGGAGCATTGAGTTCTATCGAAAACTGTCTAAAATTCTATTTTTTTTAATCCGTTTTAAACAGTAATTATACTTTTTCTGAAAGTCCTTAGTACACTTTTAATTTGCATTTTTATTCTATGCCTGGCAACAATTAGACAAGTGCAAGTTATGGAAATGTTGGTTCAGAAGCGTAAGTGTATGATTGTGTGTTGATTTATGTTTTTGGCGGGCCGATTGACAAGACATCTAGGAGAATACATAAAGAGGAAGACCCATACCCAAGCTCTTTGTCTGTATCCCATCTTATAAGTACAACACACATAAGCATGTAGAATTTCTTAAATGCAGCCAACCTTTTCATTTGTGAGTTGTGCAGAAGGTCTAATGTTGTGTGAGTGTGTACCTGATTTAACAAATAGGTTGGGATTTAGTCTGGTTAATATGAGCAGGGAAAGGATCAATCTTTTGCTGGCAAAGTACATTTTTCCACCTTTTTAGGTAACCTATGTATAGCCTAAAAATCTTTTTTTCCCATAACGCTTTTCTATTGGAATAAACAGCAGCCACCTCCATTTATTTGTTCAGCAAACCATCATGGTTGAGTGATGTCAGGGTGTCACTGCTTACATTTGTCTCTAGCAATCGTCATCTAGGAGTCTATTTATAAAGCAATGAATCTGACATTTACCAAAACATTCCTTGGTGGAGAATCTTCCAGGTCTATATATTTCAATGACAATGATTGATTCTTTACCAGGGAATGTTTTGGTGAATGTCAGATTCACTGCTTTATAAATAGACCCCAAAGTGTATGTACATGCTTGTAGCTTTACGCTTACACAACCTATTAACATGGCAAAAATCCCTGTAGAGAGCGGGCCCCACAATTCTAGAAAAGATGAATACAAATCATAAATCGGCTTTTGAATTTCCCAGCATACAAGACTAGAAAGAATTACCATTTAACACCAGTGTTGGTCTAACATATGCTGTTAAGGAAATCTAATAAACATTTAACTCAATGTTTAAATGATCTTGAGCTGCTTAAAGAAAGGTAACCGCAAAATAAGGTAAATTGTTTTAAGTGTAAAAGTTTAAACTTTAGTGTGTGTGTGTGTGTGTGTATATATATATATATATATATATATATATATATATATATATATATATATTTAATTAAAAATAAATAATAAATATAATAATAATAAATTTATTTTTTATATATATATATATATATATATATATTATTTTTTTTTTTTTCTTCTGGTGAATTAATGATATCAAAATAAGGATTTAGAATGACTGCCAGCCAACTAGCTTTCTAAAAGAAGAGGTCAACATTCACAGCCTACATATTCATCTTAGGCGCTATATAAATCCTGTTTAATAATAATAATAATAATAGTACAGCGTTCCTTTAAATTGCTTGGCAGCACCAGATTAAATCTGCTTGTAAAGCTTAGTATTGATCTGTATAATGAATTACTAAAGCTGTTGAGGGATGATTCTCAAAATATCATCTGATAGGATACATAACTGATTACATGATTTACAATATTATACAACCATTAATTAAATCAATATTATGATTTTTGACCTACATTACCAATGCCCTATGTACATTGTGGTGTCATTCATTTAAAATGGCAGCCTAATGCCTTTGTTCAGAAGCAGCCAACACTGCTAGAGTTCAGTGCATCACAACTCAGAAGAGTGTAATTGTGGTGTGTACTGCATGGCTAAATTTGGTACAGATACGTACTTGCTTGCATTAGGGAAGCACAAGTTGAAGAGACCCCTTAAAATTTAGGTAGTAATTATATTTGCATACTTGCAAGAATGCTCTGCTAGGATGGGGTTCTGCATTTGGCCACCATTGCAGCAGATATATATCTACTTAAATCTGCCCTTGATGTTGTAGTGCTTTTTTATTTATATATCTGCCTGGCGTTAGAGTTTTGTCTCTTGACTTCACAAAACTGAGCAACATGGGATGAGAGGAGTATTAAACATAGAGCCTTGAGCATTAAATAAAAGAATCATTATGTCTTTTAAGTAGGCACCACTATACATAGGATCTTAAGAATCTGGGAATTCCCATACCATTTGTACAACTTATATACTTTGTTGGTGGTAATGGTCGAACAGTTACAATTTCAGTTTCGAATCCTCAATTATTATTTAGTCTAGTCAAACTTTAGAACATCCAGTGGTGTAACTTCATAAGAAGAACGGGGCAGCTACCAAGGCTTTAAAGCGTAACTAAACTAAAAGTGAAAAAATTACATTTATTTAATGCCGCAGATCCCTTGATGGTGCTGGTTCCTCCCACGATCCGGTCCCAGAATTCCTTTGTCCTGGTGCAGAGAAAGCGCCAGGTGCCACCATCTTCGATCTTCTCTTCTGTCTTCTTTCTCCGTCACCCAGACTCGCTCCGCGCAGGTGGGAGATTGGGTGATGTAGGTGCTGTGAAGGAGGAAAAAAGAGAGCACATGCATGAGATCGGCATCCCCTTAGTGGAAAAATGCCTTTTTGGCTGATCCTTCTGCCCATGCTCTAATCTTAGGCATGTGCAGAAGGAGCAGCCAGAGCCACCAGGATGCATGACCTAGGTATGCCGGGAGGCTCTGCGCTCCTGTTAAGTCTTGATCGCCGCGGCAATGGTGCTGCACCCTTTTTTTTTTTTTTTTTTTTTTAAACCTAAACAAAAAAAAATTACTTTATGTAGAAGGACTGTCTACCCTTCTATGTAAAAAAAAAATGTTGAGTTTGGGGACACTTTAAGTAAAAGGGCCATTTCACATTGTTAAAAGTTCCCTAAAAACAATATACATGTATAGATATATTTGATATGTCTTTACTTATATCACTATTTAGTGGTCTTCAGTTCTTGATCTTTTGACTTAGTTTAATTTACTTTGACCTCACTTTATCCTTTTTTGTGTTTGAGAATTTTCCTGACTGTGCGCAGTAAATTGGTCTAATTGACCAAAAATGTAATTAGTTCCACACTGGAAGATGTTCAAAGTGTAGCTTTTTAAGGGTACTCTTACAGGAACAGTTTTTCTTTGCCAATAAACATCTTTCCCTTGAGAGATAAAAATGAAAGTGGTTTATTTTTCTAAACTGTAACGAGAAAGAAACAATACTGCTACAATATCCTTAGATCAGATTATTATATTGATGAGTTAAACAAGAAAATATAGGCTTTATATTGTGTATGCTGCACGCATGTCTAAACTGCACACTATAAATAAGCCAAGCTGTAAAGGAAGTACTGTAATTAGAAAGTCTCTCCTGCAGTTTTCTTGCTCAGGCTGTGTTCCCATCTGTTACTTCTATGAACAATTGCTTCATCAAATACTTTACTGGGCAGAAATCCAACTGGCCGAGTCTTAAAACCAGCAAGAAATTTATGATAAACCCCAGTGACACAATCCTCAGGTCATCACTTCTGTAGTGTCCTGGAAGGCCCTGCAAGACAAGGTCAAAGGAAATGCTTTATTAGCCAAGAATGCCCTTTTATATGGGAAAATAATATGTGCCAAGAAATATCAGCAAGGGCACAGTGGTAGGAACACACTAGACACTTTATCATTTAGTAATCTATTCACACTGTGTAATTTTAAAAGAAATGTTAAATGTGGCCTAAATCGCTGCCAAGATTGTGATGTAATACCACTGATTATGAAACTTTCTTTAAATGAATGCTCATTGTACATACTGTCATTTGTTAGGGCCAGAAATGTATCATGTAATTGTAAATTACACTAAACATGTAAAAGTTGTAAATATTATATTTGTGTTTTGAAATTCTGAAACACTATGATTGCAAAATCCAATATATATATATATATATATATTTAATAAATACAAAATTAGGTTGGTCAAAGGATACATACACACATTCAATACTTATTGTTGGAAAGGATGTTTCACATTCCTTTCCAACCATAAATTAAAGATTGAACGAGCGATGTACATACAGGGCTGTTGTGCTCTATGGAGAGGGGAAGGGGGAGAATGACAGGGCGGCACTCTGCTGCACTCTCTCCCCTTCACTTTCATTATGATCTTTTGTGGATACACCAGGACGTCAGAGGAGCGATGTTCACATTTCGCCTGATACTGGCCTTGAGGCAGTTATCGGACAAGAATCATCTGACGTTTATGTAGCTAAAAACTGGGTTCTGTTTAATGTAATTAGAAAATGTTCCCTAAAAATGCTTCTTGGCATGTCTGGCATTTAAACTTTCATTTTTTACTGGATCTAACAACAACTTTGTAATACTATACACAACCATAAATTAAATGCAAACTTTAAGTTTATTCATTTTACAAAGATATTTTGTTGTTAATACCTACTATGGTCAAAACTGGTGGTTGATACATTTTCTCTGCATGTATGTAGCAGCAGTGTATCTTTTTGTACCAAGCTTAACACAGTAGGAAGGAGGCAGAGTTTACTGTCGGCACATCTCCTTATCTTTAATATTTTAATTTGTGGTTGACTGTGTATAACTCCATTATAGCGGCTAGGGGCTACTGCACAGTTGCTGTGTAGTGGAAGTGATATGAATGAGGTCTTGAATGACACTTCATTTATATGTCTGTGTGTTAAGGGGCCTGCTGTATTACAAATTTTACTGGAAAGACCCAGATTTTTTGTTAGTTTTGCTAGCTTTCATGTACTCTATGGCAATGTTAGGATTTTGTACACAGTTTAACATAGTGACAGTTGTACACAGTTTAAGGCATAGTGAAATAAGTTGTCATCTAGAATGACCAAAAACAAGGAAAAATTTCTGGCCTGGAAAAGCAATTAGAAATGCTCTTTTACCAATTAAATTGCCAGTTGATCTGTCTACATTCATCTGCCTTGCTTTTGCTGACCTTGGATTCCCTGTTTACACCTTACACCTGTTTGGTCATTTACCATGTTGTTATTGACCCTTGTCTAGTCTCTGCTTTGGGTCTTTCTTATGGTGTCCGGAAGATGGTCCATATTTCTTCTAATGTTTTTTAAACCAGTGGGACCTTTTAAAGAAGTGACTGCATTCCAAAATCAATCTCATGTTTGGTACTACATTACCTCTATAACTAGAAATAAAAGAGGCATTTCGTTTTCTGAATGCTGGATCTGCCAACTCCATATGCTTTTCTATTGGTCTTACATTGTGAGCACGACTAGCCAACAGTAAAGAACATGAGGCAAGGTGGCATAAATACACAGCTATAAAATCGTCCAATGCAGTTTTGAGATGCAGATAAGTAAAACATTTCAATAATTATTTCCCACATGTTGAATTTAGGTGGGTATGCCACTGTCCAGCAAAAAAAACAAAACAAAAAAAAAAAAACACATTTTGCATGCATTCTGAGCCACTGCTTACTAATGGTCTTCTTGATCATCTGTTTTAGTATTGATGCCACAGCTACCATCTCCTATAGCTGGTCATCTTCCATTAAATTCAGCTCTGCTGCTCTGGAAGGAAAATGGCAGAGCTCAAGTCCAAATTCATGATAGCAATGTCACTGCCTTAATTGAGTCACAATGGCTCAGAATTGATATGATTGAGAAACAGCTGGGAAAAATAAGGTTTACAAAGCACCAGGACCTAAAGGATTACATCCACGTGTCCTCAAAGAGCTGAGCTCAGTTATTTCAAAGCCATTATTTTTAATTTTTAGAGACTCTTTAGTCACTGGCAAGGTACCGATTGGCGTAAGGCCAATGTGGTTCTTATCTTCAAAAAGGGAGCAAGATCAATACCAGGTAACTACGGACCCCTTAGTTTAACATCCATAGTTGGAAATGTTTTAGAGAGTTTGATAAAGAACCACATAGAGGAGTTTCAGCTGGAACATAATATTATAAGTGATAGTCAGCATGGCTTTAAGAAAGACAGAAGTTGTCAAACAAATTTACTCTCTTTTTATGAGGAAGTAAGTAAACAGGTAAACAGTGGAATAACAGTTGATATAGTGTACTTGGACTTGCTAAAGCATTTGACACTGTACCCCACAGACGGTTAATATGCAAGTTATGGTTTATAGGTTTAGAAAAGTCAATCTGTATATGGATAGAGAACTGTCCTAAAGGTTGCATCCAGAGCGTTGTAATTAATGATTCATACTCTGAATGGTCTAAGGTTATATTAGTGGTGTACCCCAGGGTTCAATGTTGGGACCTTTACTTTAGACTTTAGAGTTTGGGATTCAAAGTACCATTTCTGTGTTTGCAGATGACACCAAACTATGTAATGGAATTAAGTCCATACAGGATGTCTATAATCTACAAGCAGACCTGGATGTACTATTTGATTGGGCAGCCAAGTGGTAAATGACATTTAATATAGATAAATGTAAAATTATGCACTTGGGACCTAACATGCATGCTTCATACTGTCTAGGGGGAATACATTTGGGGGAGTCAGAAATGGAAAAGGATCTGAGGGTTCTGGTAGATCATAGACCTAATACAGCATGCAATGCCAAGCTGCAATGTCTAAAGCTAGTAAAGTACTTTCTTGTATTAAAAGAGGAATGGACTGCAGAGATGGAGACATTGTCCTGCCCCTGTACAAAGCATTGGTCAGACCACATCTGGAATATGCAGTCCAGTTTTGGGCACCAGTTCACAAAAATGACATTGTTGAATTGGAGGGAGTGCAGAGAAGGGCAACTAAATTAATAAAAGGAATGGAGGAGCTCTGCTATGAGGAGCGATTAGCTGAACTGAATCTATTCTCCTTGGAGAAGAGACGTTTAAGGGGGGGGGGATATGATCACCCTGTATTAATATATAAACCTTCTAAACTCTCTTCCCCATTATTCACTTTGAGATCATTACAAAGAAGAGAGAGCACCCTTTGTGTCTGGAGGGAAAAAAGTTTAAGCTCTGGATAAGGAAGGGATTCTTCACTGTAAGGTTTGTGAAAATGTTGAATCAGATCCCTCAGGAAGTAGTTTCAGCAACTACTATAGATTGCTTTAAGAAAAAGCTGGATGCTTTTCTAGAAGCACAGAATATAACTGGGTTTTAAGGCTTTAGAGTAAAAATAACAGTGATTGTTGATCCAGGGAATATCCGATTGCCTCTTGGTTTCAGGAAGGATTTGCCTTCCTCTGGACTAACTATGTCTTACAGAGATTTATATCTGGGATATGTTTATTTCCCTAGTGGTTGAACTTGATGAACTTGTGTCTTTTTTTTTTCAACCTAACCTACTATGTAACTATGAACTAAGGTTAACTGGCTGTAAGTACACTTCTCGCCGCACAGAACGGGGACAAGTGTATTTAAAAAGATAACATTGCCTATCCCTTCTGCAATAAAGGACCTGCCTGATTGCAATTGTTTAATGTTAGGGTTTGTTGCTTAGTAGTAGTCACAGCTTTGCTACAATATTTTAATGCTTTTATAAAACACTTCTTCCTGCTAAAACTTAAGACCAAACTTGATCTTTATTACAGCAGACGTGTTTTCGTAAACAATCCACCACAACTTCTGCTAGGTGTTTAGCATGCACTTTTTTGTACCTTATCTTTCCTACTTTTTCTCTGCCACTCCAGTCTATGCTTCATCCTCCCCATAGGGCAAGTACTGACTATACTGTGATGAAAGATAAGTATACACCTTCTTCCCCCCAATATAACAATTCTTGTGCTAGAGATTGTCCAATCAGGAAAAAAGCACTGCACTGTGCGATGCAGAATAATGTAGCTCTCTACCTCTCCAGGGTTCTGTGGCCCTGGGATAGCCACATCCTGTGAAGAAGACATCCGTAAATGCATCCAAGGATTTCCCATTTTTAAAAAGTCCCTTCTGATTTTTCCAAACAAATACATGCAAATAAAGAAGCACTTAAAAAAAAAAATGTATACGCTATATTGTAAATATTTAACCAGATTTGTGTTTCTAATGCATTTCTGCATGAATATCTTTCTAGCTAACCAAAATACAATTTCTTAAACAGGAACATTTATAGACTAGATATACAGTTCTTGCGTCAAAATATTAGTAGTAGGTCTGTTTGCTTTTGTCTGTTTTTTGGTTTCAGTAAACCTTAGCCATGGACTGTTTTTTGTCAGTCAGTTTTACAAACTAGCAATATGTCTTTTACTCAATAAGGAATTTTCTACCTGGTATGGACACAGAAGTTATCTGTATTGTTCCTCCAGAGGGGTTTGTTAGAACTTAGCAGAAACATTCCCAAGCTGTAATAAGGACATTGTATTGTAAAGCTGCGTACACACTTCCAATTTTTGTCGTTGGAAAGGATCTTTCACGATCCTTTCCAACGACAAGGGAGTGCACGATGCATGAACGGTGCTGTACATACAGCACCGTTCATGCTCTATGGAGAGGGGAGGGGGAGAGCGACGGAGCGGCACCCTGCTGCGCGCTCTCCCCTTCCCTTTCATTAGGATCGGCTGTCGTCCATCGTCCGTGGATCCGGCAGGTCGGTCGTCCGGACGATGGACGACACCGACTGTACACACGCCAGATTTTCGCCCGATAATTGGCCGATGCCGATTATCGGGCGATAAAAATCTGCCGTGTGTACGTAGCTTTAGTCTGCTGGCAAGAAATTTGATGTATTTGATCATTTATTCATATGCCAGTTTTAGATTCAGTGATTCTACTTTTATTTCTGAAAAAGCAATGTGTGTGGTTTTATTTTTACCTTAATGTAATTACAAAATGTGTTGCACTCTATTAGTTATAATCAAGCAATTTGGCTTGTTGTTACCAGGTATTTGAAAATATTGTAGTGCAAGGTCATTAGCAAAAGGAGCATAGTACTTCTATTAGTCCTCTGGTAGTTGGCATAAACAATAAGCTCACATGCTTTTGCAGGAGAAAAATATTTTCTGAAGGGCGATTTTAACAAGTTTGTAGCTTTTTTTAAGGTCAAACATGTTACATTTTCAAGTAATTTGTTCAATCATGTTGCTATAGTGAACCATCTGTATTTTTCGGATCTGTCAGTAATTCAGGTGAGCAGCTGTAGGGTTGCAGATGGTGACAAGACTGCTATCCCCATTGGATCTGTTTTCATTTATACTTTGCAAACAAACATGGACTTAACTCTTGTTAAACTGCAATTATTCAGTGTAACGCATGCTTCTGGAAGTTTACACTAAAAGTAGAGCAGCGTGTTAAGTAATCAGCCATTGTTTACCATTCCAATTCCATACAGATTCATATTTGTATTGGTATTTCACACATCAGTTCTACTAATACATTCTACACTGGACCACTATTACATATTTATGCCCCCTTCATTTCAACTGGAGAAGCACATAAACCAGGTTGACATGAAACATGGCTCTTTATGGTGGTTTATATGATATTTTATCTAAAGTGTGCACTTTTTAAAGCATTCTTTCAAGTGTCTTTTTATAGTTTTTGGGGGAAGTGTTTTTTTTAGGTTTTTTTTTTAGATTTTTTTTTTTTTTTTTCCTACTGTTCGTGGCTATGTATTGTAATTTTATATCAGAAACCCCTGATTACATTCAACTTATCAGTCTTTTTAAACTTTTCCTTTTGACAGCAGGCATTGCAATACCTTAAAAAATAGTTCCACTTTAAAAAGTTGCGATCAGATAGATCAGACTTTATTGCAGAAAGGAACAGGCAATGTCTAGTCTACATTATACCATACTAGCCTGATCAGTCTCTTCATGTGTCAAAATTGCTGAGCTGCGCATGTGCATCTCAATGTAGGAAGCCATAATACACAGCGTGTCCAGGCTTTCCCTGTAGCTGTCAGGAGACTGTATTAATTCCCATACAGCTGCCTTCTGCAACAAAGGACCTGTCTGATAACCATTTTTGGAAAAAAGACTTTAGTTCTACTTTAAGCTTGGACGTCCATAACAAACCATAGAAAGTGAAGAGTGAAGTTTTTGGAATTTAGGTAATTTTTGGCCTAATTTCTGCAAGTTTTTTTTTTTTTTACCTTTATTTGTTGAGAAATTTATCTCACCCATTTATCGCAGAAAAAAATTATTTCAGGTGACTCATTATTGGGTGGAACTTCCCATAGGTTTATACATTAATGCCACATCCCAAGTAGTAGAAATATCCGATTTTTTTTTTTGTTCTTTTGTGGGACTTTGACATAAATGATTAAATAAAATTTGTTAAAATTGAAAATGCATATATTTTATTATTAACACATCATTATAACATAGCATTAAAAAATTTTTTTGGGTGGTTGCATAGAGCAAGGTATATTCAATACAGCAATATAATCATTCCAGCATGAGAAAACACTATCTTGCAAAGCAATAACTAAAGGTTAGATAACTTATTGATGTGATAACCGCATCTGGGCTTTCCTGTTTTGGTTGCTGCTGACCCGTAGGACCCTTTGACATGGATATATTTACAGCACTGTGTTAGTTTTTGGATAATGGTATCATTGATTATATATTATAGTACTTTGTTTATATGAATTGCTACTTATTTGTATGAGTATATTAATGTTGTTGCTTGCAGTACTTTTGTCCAACATTTGGAAAGTTGGCTTTACATTTGAATGATCAAGCATTGAGTGCATTATGTAACTGCATGTGATATTGTTACCTAACCTATAGATATTGCTTTGCAAGATAGTGTTTTCTTATGCTGGAACCATTATATTGCTGTTTTGAATATACCTTGTGCTATGCAACAACCAAAAAACATAAAAAAAAAAATAAATAAAATTTAACATTATGTTTTAATGATGTGTTATTAAAGTTTTTGCTTTTTAAATATTTCAGGTGACTACTCAAAAACAGGAGCAGATTTTGCCAAAATTGGCAAAATTTTCTGTGACAAGGGCACAGGTTTCCAGCTTTATTTTGTTTTGTTTAAAAGTATAATAGTTCTAAAACTACCACTTTCTAATGAAACCATTTACAATCTATCATCTAGGTCTGCTAGGGCACCAGAAATTTAAGAAAGATGCCAGATATATCTCTGTTTAAGCTTTTCTGCTATGTACACACAGACACAAAATAAATGCTTAAAGTAGAATGAAACTCTAAAACTTGCCAAAAGCTTTTAGTGGAAGATACTTTCAGTTTATTCTGCTAAAAACATTTTATTTTACCTGCTTATATATAGTTCTGGTAGCTGTCTGATGCCAGGGATGAGGGTGCTGCAGTTGTAATTTAACCCTAGTGCGCATACGCGGGGTTTACATTATCACTGCCTGCTCAATGGATGAAACAAGATGATGTTAAACCTGAGCCAAGAGAAGGACTTGGCAGAGGATAGAATGATTGGGGTGAAGCTCAGATCACTGGGAGCAGAGCATATTCAGAGATAAGTCTGTCATAATGAGTCAATATGCTGTGCACACTGGTGTAACAAAGCAAGTGTCAAGCTGTAGCTCAGAGGTTTAATTTATATTTGGGAAAAATAACCTCATAAACAATATTAACAGAGCTTAGGGCTGTCATTTAAAAATAATATACTGCTGCTCTTAATAATAACACCATTTGCACTAAGTTTTCTTCTGCCCTCCTGCAAAATTCTCCCAAAAATATTTTTGAAGCCTGTGAGGTCCACCCAATGCAACACTGTGCAAAATGTGTGATCCTTTTGTGTGTATATATACATATTTTCATATTACATTTCTACTGTAATCTGCTATAATTTGTATGTGGGTGTACAGTGATTTGTTTTTACAAATGTTTTTTTTTTTTCTTTCCTTATAGATCAATGTACAATAACTCGAACATACCTGTTTCTGCACAAGTTTTGGTTTTTCAGTACTATCTATTACTTTGGTAACTGGATATTCATTTGGGTAAATATTACTTTCTTTTTTAAAATCTGTTTTGCCCCCTTCTGCATATATAATACAATATATGTAATACCAGTTTACTAATAAGGGGCATTGTATAAATCCTGACATATTGTACAAAGCCAAGTAAAATATTGTTAATCCCAGCATTTTGGTATGCCAGTGAACTATTTAATCATGTAATCATGTTTTTTTATGCCTAGAAGTTGTGGGATTTTCTACTATATTTATTAGCTACAAGAGCTCAAATTCTAGAAACGTCCTTGAAGGTTTCTCTAGACCTCTAAAATACTTTAGGCTTAAAGCATTCTTGCAAAGATGGTTACCTATCTCCTCAGATGTTGGCAGCATTGTCTACATTTCTGCTGAAAAATGTTTTGCTAGAATGGCATATTTTTTTGCAGTATGAGTATGTCTATAGGCTTCAAGTGAACAGACATGGGCAGCACTGCAATAGGTTTCAACAAGCTGTGATGTAGGATGTGTGTAGGCTGCTGCTGTCAAAGGCGGTCAGAGGAATGTGTCATCTTCACAGGTAGTTAAGGAGAGTAGGGAGGGGAATTGAGAAGGATTATTTAATTTTTGAACTTGTCCTTTAAAGCAGAAATTCTGACAGAAGCATGAGTATGTTTTGTGAAAACCAACAGGTTTATTGTTTTTAAATAATTTTATTTCTGCTTACCAGTCCTTTAATAAAAATATAGCTGTCACACTGCGTCTATATAAACAGTTGACAGGCTGTCACACTGCGTATATATAGACAGTTGACATGCTTATTTACTGGTTTAGCTATCCAATGTCCTATGTCACCTCTCCAGCTTGTTTACTGGGCAGTATATCAGCAACATTACATGTGTTCATTGAGCTGGAAGGTGATCTAGAAAGTAGTAAAACTGAGCCAAGAAGTAGCAAAATGATCTTCCTTTTGTGATATGGCACAGGTCTGGAAATCACAAGCTATACAAAAATACACAAATCATATATGTGCATCGATTGTGTTATTTATCTTTTTTTTTTTTTTTTTAATCTGGACTGGCACCCTAACAATTTATTTAAACTTGAAATTATTGCATTGTGTTTGGCTTTGGCATTAGTGTTTTTTCTTCCATCCTGCCTTAAACTGAAAAATAACATTAAAAAAACATTGGGTTAACACAATTTTTCTAATTTACCCAAGAGGAAGGAATACAGTAATATATAAATGGTTACTGCTAACAAAATAATTTGCTTTCTTTTGCAATACCTTCATAATAAAAATGTACTAGTAGTCACTTTTAATCATTAATATTTCATCAACTGAAATTTATAATGGGCATCTGTAGTTACAGATTTCTTTAAGGGTTCCCAAGCGGTTCAAATACTTAAATGGAAGTATTTGCAAACAAAGATTCACTATTTTATGCAGATGCTAAAAAAATTGAAAGGTCTCCGAAGGGTTTTTTTCCCTTGTTAATTCTAATGTTGATTGCAGCTAGGTAATTGGTGCTCTAACGTGGCCCCCCTGTCCTTTGCTTTTGTCAGGGAGCCTTTTCAACACTCAAGAGGCAACGAGGCCAGTAGTAGCTGAACATAATATTCCACATAAGGTGGAAAACATAAGAGATGTATGTAGGCACACATAGTAGCTTGCTAAACAAAATCATTTTTAGGCTTAAAATCTTTACAGATTTACTTAAGGATCACAAGCAGAAGAGGACTCTAAAAAATGAAATTTAGCAATGTTAATATTTTCATTCTAATTACAGATTTTTATTATGGGGCTGATTGTATCCTGTTGCAAAGGAAAGAAATCTGTTATTGAGGGAGAAGTGGAGGACGATGACTCAGACCTAAGTGATGATGATCTTCCATATGCATAGATCCTAACTGTGCATTTATTTCTGAGAATGAGATTTTACAGTGAAGTAAAATGGTGACAGTTGTAATTTTCATTTTTGGTTGTGGCTTGTTTATAAAGACAATTGTTTTGTAAATATAAATTACTTTAAGTGATTTTCACAAAAATATATTCTAATTATTATTGTAAAAATAAAAAATTATAAAGATCTATAGTGTACTGAATTTTGAAACCAACTAATAGCACCACCTTTCTCCCTTAACTGACTAATAAAACAAATCTAAAATACTGTTTACAAGCTTACAGAATGCACTGATTTGAGGATGTACTGTGGTCAATATTGGCAGCAACTGTCTTCATTCATGCAATGACCATACTTTGTATTCTTTGTGGCCAACCCTATCTTTATCAAAATTTAGTGGAAGAAAGTAGTAGTGGGCAAGTCAATGTAGTTGGAGCGACCAAGGCAGTGCTAAACAACATTTCTTGCCTTTTGCATGCTATATTGCTTTGGGTAAGAAAGGATATGGGGCAGGGGGTATTTGGCAAAGATTCATAGTATCGTGCACTTATTCTTTAAATCAGCGGTTGTGAACCCGTGGTCAGCGAGAAAATTTTGGGGGTTCGCGGCTCTTCAAGAGAAGGACCCCGCTGGGGGAACGCACCGGCCAGAGCCGCGGAACACGTCCCCATACAAGTCCCAGGCTTAGGAAAGTGGGCAGGCTGTGTCCCTGGACATAACCAGCCCACTCTCCCATCACTGGCGTAAATCTGCAATGGGAGAGTGGGCGGGGCTACACCACAATGACGTCACTATGGGGGAGGTTTTCCCCCTTTGATTGACACCTGGCTCCCTGCGCATGCACGGTCAGGAGCCGGTGATTTTGAGTGTCTGTGGAACCAAAAAGGTTGGCGACCACTGCTTTAAATTATGTATGTAATAACTTTGATAATATACATTTAAGTTTATCTAAAGACATTTTTTTAACATTTTAAATAGAGCAGGGATTAGTTAAAACCCTGTTTGAATAAAACCTGTATCTATTGGAGGGTTTTTTTCCCTTCATCCCACATCATCGGTCTGATAACAACTGTAAAAAACTTGGATTTCATTTTTTTCTTTTGTCCTCTTAACAGTGGTCACAGTGATAAAGGGTTAATTTTTCCCAGTGTAGAGAAAAATGACAATGCAAATTGCACACGGGGCATTACGCATCCCTATATTATGTATTATTATTTTTTTTGTGGTACTTGTACCTAAATAGTAGATTAAGTAAGAAATAAAAGACTGTTTTCTTTTTAAAGATTAGAAAGGGAGAGTTGATGTCATTGTATCTCAGAGTAAGGTTGATTCTTACAGAGTTTTCACAGCTGCTGTTTAATTTTTTCCCCTAGGGAGATGTGATATGAGAGCTTTCAGCAGTCTCTGTTTTAGTTGGGATAACATCAGGAGCAATGAAGATCAATAGAATAATTTGGCCGTATTATTAAGCCTTTCATTACTCCACAGTTCTCAATAACAGGTGTGCAGATTATTAGGTTTCTTTGGAAAATGGATGTTAGCTTGCCTATCTCTGTGGACATATTTCCAGTTTTTAAATACAGTCCTGACATCTCCAGTTATTCAGAGCTGCTTGTACTCTTGCCTTGACTATTGCTAATATCAAAACAGTATAAGGCATGGATAATGTATTGCAACGTACTTATACAACATACTTTCTAAATGCTCATTCTCTGAGACATTTTATCTCCAGGACTACCCAGGTATTAGTAGTGTTGCATGAATCCCCTGCATTGCTAGTAAATAAACATCTGGATGACCAGCTTAATTTATCACTTAACGTGCCTCTAACTTCCTACTTTGGCAAGTTTATTGCAATTCAGCCTTGATTTCTTTCAAATTGACCAACTGTTTTTATTTATAATGCAAGCTGAATTGTCCAAATGTATTTGTTGCTAATAAAATGCTTTGACTTGAATATAAATGTTGTGTTCATTTTGTCTTTTAACAAATATAAAAACAGCTCAGCGAACGCTCATCTTTAGGTTATCAGTTTATTGAGTATGTTATATTCTTGTTTATTTTCAGTAGTGTTTTGCATTGGCAACTCATACATACATATATAACATGCATCAGTTTATATATAGATTAGGAGGGTCCAGTAATCTGAATTTAGGTTCTATTGCATGCTGAAAACTTTTTAACAGTTTACCTTTGGAAATTTAGGAAAACAACAGCAAGATAACCTGGGAAGAGAAGCTGCAAGGTGCAATACAACATCCAGAAGTGAAAAAAATTGCCATGACGTGTCTTATAAACTTGTTCATCTTTCACAAGAAAAACTTTTTTTTTCTGCCCTAATGTGTTCTTTTCTGTTTGATAAAACTGGTATAAAGTTCAAAATGTGAGAACTAATTACAGATTTGCTTTTAACAGATTCACATTTTTGGCAATTAAATTCATCATAACACTGCTACACATCATTGCATAATGTGTGTGATATAATTTTATTAGAAATTGTGTTACAGTAAGTTTTTAGTGGAATTGAGGCGCAAATGCCCATCTGTGCTCATCAGTGAGCCTGGGTGTATTTGACCCTGTCACCAGTTGTTCCTCCTTGAGTAATTTTTGGTAGGTACTACAAGATCTGCTTTTTTTTTTTTTTTGGATGTTTGGTCCAGTCTTTTAGCCAACTAAACTCTATAACTCAGATCCTTACTATTTTACATTTTTTTCCTGCTTAAAACACTTTACCCACATGAGCTGACTGTTGACTGCCTAATATACATGTAATGTAATAATATATGTATGTAATATTTCTTTCAATACCAAATTGCTTTTATGAACAGTTTGTACTTTTTTCTTTATGTAACTCTTTATTCAGACTTCAATAATAGACCTTTCCTATGTGTAAAAATATTCAAAAGATTTATTGCTAATCCTGATTGCCCTAGATATTCTACTGCATATGTTTGTGTGTGCCCAGAAGAATAGACTTTCTCCAGAGAATGTTATTTATTCTACAACTCATGCTGGAATTTGTTTCACAAACACTTTTTGTGTTCACATTTTATTTATTTTACTCTACACTTAAAACATTTATGATATGGATGTTGATGTAAAAATTATTTAAAGTTGAATTTGACCTAAAAACTCACCAGGATGTTTTTGGCAGCATAAAAATGCAAAGTCTGTTTTACCAAAGATCATTTTTCCCTGCTCTTTGTGTGATGCCAGGGAAAATGTAACTTATGCCCACATGCAGGTTAAAAATATTTTGGTGGTAGCCCAATAGCCAAAAAACATTGTGGTAGATACTGATATATTCTTTTTTGAAATACTTATTGTCAATATATTCTATATTCGGTATATTTACAAAACTAATCACAAAGAAGTCACTGAAAAACTCTGTATGTTTTATGTATATGCTGATGATCAGGACAATCAGGTTGAAGCCTCCAGGACTAGTCTGCCATCATGTGTCTATCCCATCTGCCCTGATACCATTCTTCCATCACCTTTATATCTTGACAGAACCTCCCCTTGTTCCTCTCTGAAATCGCCAAGGATTTTATGGAAATTTTTGCAAATGGCCCTAATTTTTAAAGTTTAAGAGCAAGGTTTGTACTAGTTCTTCAAAATTTTGTGCTTTGATTACCCAAGAAGTTCTTGACAACCATGACATATCTGTACCAGGCAGAAGCTTCAGTATCAGTCATGTAACTTGTGAAATTTGAATCATTTATCAGTTTCTGAATCTGGGGTCAATCAAAGATTTCTGCTTTTATTTTTTAGTACTAAATTCAGGGAAGAATCTACAAATGTATTTGAAGCAGTCACCGTCCTTGTTCAGAGCTCAACAAATTGCTTCATTAATCCCAACTTTATGTGTACTGGAGGGGGAATTATTTTTTCTTTGTCACTTATTGGCTCGTTGATGATCGCTGCACCTTTTTTCAAGTTTTCCTTTGGAGGCCATGTCACTTTTTCCCAGTGATCTTGCTTTGCTCTACTATCCCTCAAGCAGATGAAAAATGGATACTTTGTATATCCACTTTGCTATCCAAGTAGGAAATTCACCATTTTTAAATAAACACATATGGACCATTGGTGCTCATGATAGCAAAGCTTTTGTAAAACCATATAATATTTTCATATTCTTCTTGTTGAGTGACCAATTGGAATTGATGTATAGCAGTTGCTGTTATGCAGTAAAACAGATTACAAACTTCGAGTGGAACTGTCTATGAAAAGCCGCCAGTCTTCTGCTCGGTATTCTGGTACTCCCATATGGGCTAGTAGTGTACAGTACAACAGTACATGGGGTCTCCATCTTCACTGAAATAGTGTAGAAGTGTCACATCTCTTGTCCTATAAACTGTTTTTTTAACTTCTGGTCTCAGACAGTTTTTTTTTTTTTTTTTTTTTTTTTTAGCCTGGATGCTAAAAGTTCAGATGCTTGTTTTGACAGACTTAGGTCACTTAATAAATAATTGAGCTCTTTTTGGGAGAACCACTGGTTTGATTAATCACTTCCACTGCTAACAACAGGAATATACAGGATACAGGAATATCAGGGAGTGTACTGAACACTGGTATGGGATCATCAGCACCGGTCCTCTTTCTGATTACAAATCAAGGTACTCCCTTTTGTTTTTCCAGTAACGATTGAAACCTTTTATATTCCCAGCACAAAAATAATCATTATGATGATTTTTGGGCTCTCGTCATACCATAGGTACACAAAATTTCAAACTTTTCAGTGTTCCATTTTTCCACTGACATAGACACGCTACACAAGTTTTCCATAACATATAGGGAATACTTATCTTGGTCCCCTAGTTTAATACCAAAATATGCAAGATATGCTTGTTACACAAATTCTGTAATAATTCTCCGTTTTTGGTGAGAATATTGACCACAAATGTAGCATAATACATTACGGTCATTTAAACAGCTTCTTGAAGAACTCATATTTCTGTAAAAGAAGAAAATGTATGAATAAAAAGAAGGGCAATTAAAGTTTCATGAAAATAATGCTACATTTATTATATAAAATGCAGAACATTGCTGTAAATAAAGGTTGATAATAATATGATGTTATAACATTTGTTGGTAAAATCGTCTATTCCGATTCCTGTATCACCAGAACTAGAGCCAATTCAATGAAACGGATATCATTTCTGGATTCAGCACTTGAAATACACTTAATATATCTAAA
Organism: Pyxicephalus adspersus; assembly: GCF_032062135.1. Taxonomy (NCBI): domain Eukaryota; kingdom Metazoa; phylum Chordata; class Amphibia; order Anura; family Pyxicephalidae; genus Pyxicephalus; species Pyxicephalus adspersus. Next base: position 66,457,226 of record NC_092861.1, on the reverse strand, counting down.
AATCTTTGGGAGGGTTGAAAAAAAATATATTTAAATGTAACTAGCAGGTACTAGTGTTGAATTTTTTTTTAAAAAATCAGGAGCCTAAAAAGAAGTTACTACTGTCTACAAATGTAAGTATGAGGGGGTGCAGAGAAGTTCCTGGCTTTGCCCAGAGTTGTGAGATAACACATTTATTCAACATATTCCCCCCTGAGACTGATGCACTTGGTACAGCGTATTTGCAGCTTTTCTTGACCGTTAAAATAAATGTCCTTTGGTTGGGCTGCGAACCAGCTCTCAGCAGCATCCTTGACGTCAGAAATGTCCTCAAAACGTTGCCCCTTCAGATGTTTCTTCAAATTCGGGAACAAATAATAGTCTGAAGGGGCCAGTTCAGGTGAGTAGGGTGGATGGTGGACCAATTGGAAACCCATGGTGTTCAATTTGGAAGGCACAATGTTGGACGTGTGCACAAGTGCATTGTGCTGCAAAAAAAGGATCCCTTTGGTCAACTTTCCTCAGCGTTTTGTCTTAATTGCATCCTTCAGCTGGTCCAGGAGGTTAGCATAATACTGTCCGGTGAAACTAGAGCCTTGAGGTAGGTAGTCCACCAATAGAATACCGTCTTTGTCCCGGAAAACGGACGCCATTACTTTTTTGGCCAATTTCTGGGTTTGGAACTTCTTCGGCCACGCTGTGGCGCCATTCCTTTGACTGTTCCTTGGTTTCAGGATCATAGATGTGGAGCCAGGTTTCATCCTCAGTCACTAACCTAGCCAAAAAGTCCTGTGCAGCTTAAAAATGGACCAAAACAGCTTTGGATACTTCAACTCGTTCCTTCTTCTGATCACTGTTCAAATATTTCGGCACCTACTTCACTGAAAGCTAGAGCATGTCTAGGATAGTGGTGATAACAAACCCAACACGCGAGATGTCAAGTATCTGGGATATCTCTTTTGCGGAAATTAACCGGTCCTCAATAATCTGCTCATGGACAGCATCGCAGGTTGCCGGGTCAGTTGAGGTTGGGGGGCGCCCACTGCGGGGCTCATCTTCAATGGTAAAATGCCCAGTTTTGAAATTAGATATCCAGAATTTGACAAGGCTGTAGGAAGGGCACATCCCCCCCAGTGTTTGTGACATCTCAGTGTGAATGTCCTTTGCTGATTTTCTGTGGAGAAACAAAAACTTCATGATGGCCCTTAACTCCAACGACATGAAACTTGCTTGTGCCTATGCCATTACAGCTTCTGACTAAAAGAAAAAACAGTTTTAAGAATTGTAAAGACCTGATATTTGCACAGTTACATATTAAGATATTAGGCTATCATATGCCCTCACACTCATTGTTCTATTTCATCTGGAAGGAGGCAAAGTCAGGAACTTCTCAGCACCCCTCGTAAAACAATACATATTATAGTACATCTCTAATAATAAAGTTTCAGTGCTTTAAGAAATTAGTAAGTAATTGATATAAAATATCTTAAAACATATCCTCACTACACAAACCATTTTCTACGTTTTAAGTTATTACAAGGACTTTTGATTTAAATATGCTGTAACTTTTTAAATTTTTCATTCAAATGTCAAAATACTAACTTTTGAACACTTTTGGTTTACCTAAAGTAATTAAAGGGATTGAATTTGTTGCTTGTGTTATTGGCTCACTGATGTTCCCCAAAAGTTACATTTTGGTGAATAACTTTTGAAGGCTCACTCTTAGCTAAATGGATGCAGACACTGCAGCTTTTCTGACATTGCTGACATTGCTTGTTATAATAAAGTCTGATTTGTAGAATTAGTTTGAGAAAGGGCAAGGCATGATTAGGCAAAATCAACACTTACACAGATTGACTAAGGTTCAGCACAAGGAGCACCTGCTGTTATGAGCTGAGAACAAGATGAATATAGAGAGCCCATATCATTTTATTGCCATATATTTACAATTAGTTGCAGACTAGGAGTGTTTTTTGATTTATTTTACCTGACCAGGCTGCGGTGCTGCTTTGGAGGTTGAGGATCTTGCTGTGCCAGCCAGTAGGAGTACCTGATAGTCAAGACGCTGCACAAAATGATAATATTTTTGTGAGAAAGCTCTGCTAATAAACACAGGACCAGAGTTTTTTACTTGAGACTAAGGGCATACAACCTTGCTACCCAAAGCACCACCCTTCTGCTAGGATTTTGTGGGTAATCATTTTACTTAAAAAGTAATTTGCTCCGTATGGGTATAGGCATACAATGGTATATCTAGCCTTCATTTTGAGTATGAACTGAGTATTTAGTTGTTTTCTTGAAGTTGTGCTGTATAACTGTTAGTGAAGTACTAGTGCCAATTTTTGATTCCTTGTTGTACTAAACTGAAGGAAGGAAATTTAGGATAGTGGGACAGTCGTGGCTCTATTGCTTTGCATAATGTTGTTAGTCAATCACTGTGCACATAACTATAGAAGCGGCAAATTATGGATATCCTTATCAGAATGCTGGAGGCAGATTCTTAACAGTTCTATACTGCACCCTTGCATCTTTGTATAACACCAGTAAAAGTAAACACCAGCTTTTATATGTCATTGATCCACCTGAAAGATACCTCTGGGTATTCCGATGAGAGCACTGCGTGTGGGTAAAATGCACTTTGGCCATGTTGTGCTGACAGTGGAAGGGGGACAAGTGGGTATAGTTACCTAGAACCTGATGTTCACAGCATACATGTGCTACAGTCTTTGTACTCACATCTATCTTGCTTTAATTACTGTTCCATAACCAAAATCTCACATAGTCCCCCCTTACATCAGTAATTAGTAAAGACAAACTTACTGTATACTGGTGTCCTTTAAGAAGTACTCCCTTGCATAATGGTTAAGAAGTGGCACTAATATGACCACCAGTGTAAGGGGGCACTGCACAAGCGACGCAATGTAAGGGAGGGGGGTTTAGTGCTTTGTTGGAGGCTGTGGTCACAAGTGGTGCTTTGGGCAATGTGCAGGGCTAGAAATACTAAAGAGCCTAGTGGGTGGCAGATAGGGCACTTTAAAAGATTGGAAGTACCTTGCTGTGTTGGGGGACTGGAAAACTATGTAGGGCTTAAGGCAGTATGGGGGTCTTGGAGCACTGTGCTAGTGGAAAATGTGCAAAGTATGTAACGCATGGCAAAATGCCAGGAGAGAAGATGCCAATTACATTGTGGGAAGAAACAGCAACTATAGCCAAACAAGTCCACACTGCATAGTTGAGGAACAGCTGCTGTAAATTGTGCACACTGGGGAGAGATGTTTCAAATGCACTAAATAAAATCACATATGTATTAATTTCTAACTGTGCACTTAATAATCACTGGAAACCATCCAAATTGGCAACCCTCTCTGCTTCTGAATCATGGAGATGTAGGTATTTTTATCAATTTTCCTGTCTCTGGCATTATTATTCTCATTTGTTTTGATATATTTTTGCTGTTCCTGATCTTGAAGTACAAATTAAGTTACAGACGTATTTTATTAATTTCATGTGCAATTGCTCTTGAAACGAACAGATAGCATGAACTTTTGCCAGATATGTCATGTTTGATTATAGTAAAAAGGAGAAGGAACTAAGTGGTCTGACCAACATAAAAAGCATGAATAATCTCTAATAATATTCTCTAGAGAATTTGACAGGCCTGACCATGAGCAGTGTCTTAAGTGATGCCGTTTGTAGCTTAAATAGAACTGAAAAAGGCATGACCAGCTGTTAGAAATGAAATGGCCTTGGTTACAGAGATAGTCACCAAATCCTAAATTTTTCTAGGTGACAAAAAGGCACATTTTCATTTTGTTTTAAATTTTTATTAAAAGGTAGTTTTAAAGGGAGAAATCTAAAAACAAACAAATCTAATCATGAATGCAATACATTTGACCTAAATATTAGATATATTATTCTTGTTGAGCAATGTGTAACACCTTCATAAACAGTATTTATTACCTTTAAAACAGACTACAGAACAATATTTTAATCTTGATTCTCTACAGAACGCCAGCACTATCTAGGGCAATCACATACTATCAAGATTAAAATATATCACATAAAACACATAGACGTCACATATAATCTGGTAATTTAGCTTGAAATCACACCTCACAGTATAAGAAAAATTGATGTGGAAAGGGATTGAAGAAATGCCCATTCCTGTCTATAGTGTTTCTATAATAAAGCAAACCTTGAAAAAAATTCTAAACCATCTAGGGCAGTGGTGCCAAACCTTTTTTCATCTGGGGGCCGCTGTTGATATTGAGATAAAACCCACGGGCCACAATGCAAAGAAATATTAAAGATGTATGTTTAAAACTCAATTCAAATGTTTCTAGTTACCATATCATACATGCACCAAATAAAGGGGATGAAAAACCAAGAATTTCTGCACTCACCATTTGATGCCTATTTAATTAATGTGACATTTTATTAATGAATGATACAAAACTAAAGGTATCATACAGTGTTGGCCAGACATATATTGATCCCTGGTCACCATTCCTGTACCAAAAACAGAAACTACACCATACAATGCGTCCTGGCAGTTATAGGGGGCCACTAACCTTCTTTGTACCCCAACATCTCTGCAATGGATACTTCAAGAGAAATGCAAATCATGTGACAGCCAAGAGGTCCATGTTCTTACGACTACGTCTTCAAGTCCCTACATCTCCCCTTCCTGGGAAATTGGGTTCACAGAATGAAAGTGGCCAGATATGTGTGTCAGGGTAGCATGGTATGACAGGTATATTTTTTATATCTTGTGATGACACTGTACTGATGACATTTTGCTGGAAGTTAGCCACAAGAGTTCTGCACTTGTAGTTACATTTCTCTTTTACAAAGAAATTGGGGTTCATAGACCGTAAGGGGATAGCTATGTGTGACAGGGTAGCATGATAATAATGGGTATAAAATTTTATTAGTGGGGGGGGGGGGGGGGCAAAAGGCATTTCCTACTGGCTCCCATATTTCCAGTTGCTAACATCCCTCTGTTCCAGAGAAATTGAGGGTCACAGAAGGTGAGTGGCCAACTATGTGTACCAGGCAGCTAACCAGCTGCTCAGTCCCTCACACCGCAGCATGTGGAGATTTGACTCCAGGCGGCAGTGAGCGGTACTAAGCGTCTCCCCCTAGGCAGGGTTCTATGGCATGAGGAAGGGGTAACCGCAACCTCACCGACAGTCTGAACGGAGTCTTGAAGTTCTGTGAACAAGCAAGTATAAAATTAGGGCAACACAGCACAGAGTGATTTTGGTTTATTAACAGTTCTCAGGGTTCCCTGTGTAGCCTGAAAGTATCACATTCCTGTGACACACAGTGTCAGAGATAATAAAGTTTTTACATTGGGATATTAACAGCTGCATGGACACAGACGCAGCTCTTATGCTGCTGCTGGGATTATCTGATAGTACAAGGTGGGTGGGGAGCAGCTTCCTCTCCTGGTAGCACAATCTCATGGAGGAACATAGGAGATGTGCGCGCTCCCTCCCCCACAAGACAACGAGCAGAGGGCCAGATCTGTGAGGTCAGCGTGCTAGACTTGGCTCGTTGGTATGGTTGGGCACCCTTGATCTAGGGTGATATTGCAAGCACCTGGTTTACAGAACAACCAGGACAAGCAGATAATTATCATGTAAGGTAGTCTGCGGATGTGTGTTTATGGGGCTACTGCTGCATACCATTATTAAAAGGGGTTGCAGTGCAACTGACTGCTTCTGACTGAGCTGCTTTCAATACATTACATACGCCTTAGTCTTTCACTCCAAGCAGGGTTGACTCAGGTTTTATGTAACCATAACCCTTTTGTCCTTCTCCAAATGTTTGTGCAATTCACACTCTCGGCATTCTCCTTAGTGTGCAATTCACACTCTCGGCATTCTCCTTAGCACCAAGTGCTTTGCACCCTTTCTCCTCCCAAAGGGACCTCAACATTTACAATTCTAGCAACAATGCATGCTAAGTTTTGCTGAACATGGGTAGTGACTTCTACTTAAACCCCTGCCTAGCATGCTGAAAATCCAAGGCACTCTCTCAAGTGGGTAATTTCTCAGGTTCTGCTAACCTCAGATCCCCATAGGCTGCAAAATGTAGTGGGTGACCTAGCTGGCCAGTAGGAAGAAAATAGAGGAAGCAGCAAACATTGTTCAATCGTCAATCCTTGGGATTCCAATAAAAAATATAGAGCTTCTATTATCTATTATTATTATATGACCAGACAAATTTAAACATTGACTTGTTATATTCTTTGTTACCACAAAATGTTAATGACTGTTTCATGATGTACTATAAAACCCTTCTTTCCCACGTGACAGTCCATCTATATCTTCCTGATAATAGTTGTATAAATCTGAATTTCCAGTTTTTGTGGCAAGGTCAGCAATGGAATAACTATCTTTATTGAATAATATGATCTCTCTTTGACAGTCACTCTTGATTTCATTTCCTGGGACACATGGTATCTTTGTTATCATGGAACACAGGTAGCAGAAAGATTTTACATCTTATCTATCCTCTTTACAACATATTTCTTTCTTTTTTTTTCATGTTTTTTCTCTTGTCATGATCATGTATCTAGTCTTTAAATTAAATAAACTGCATTAACTTTATTACATGGCCTGAACAAACAATAAGTCTATAATATTTTAGAAGTGTTATTGCAGGTCTTAAGGCTCTAAGACTTGCTGTCAATGTACATTTGTGTGCTTGAAAAAAAAACTAGTTGCTTTTGTTGAACAAATACCACTTGTGTTGTTCCCATCTGTTATTGTTTCCGAAAGTGAAACTCCATGTTTATTAGTTTATAGTGACAAATATAATTATTGTGATTTTCAGGATCAAAGGGACTCGACTTTTAGTTATATATTTGAAGTAGTGACTCCAAAATGTGCAGAAACACCCATGTAGAGGACATACATTTTAACTAAAATGCTATGCTGAGGTATGTAGGGAAAAAAATCAATATACACACTCTGTGACTCTGCAGTGTCATATTTCCATAGACTATTTACATCTTGTATAGATGCCTAGGCATCCTTTGGTATGAAGATAATGGGCTGACTGTGCGACTAAAATTTGTAATGTAAAATAGGTATCTAGAAATTTCCAAAAACTTTAGTGGTCTTTACATTTTGAACAATTCCAAAATTCCATCTTGTGGAATGTTCCTGGTTTGCAGTGGTTTGTACCTAGCAAAAGTGGTGACATGGGTGTGGGGGCCCACAGCTCAATGACCTGAACCTGGCTGGTCTGATCCTACAAAATAGTTACTGTTGCACAAATTGCTGAAAAGTATATTGTTAGTCAATATTGAATGGTGTCAGAACACGCTGCACATTACAATATGCTGCAAATGGGTCTGTATAGCTGAAGACCAGTCAGAATGCCCATTCTGACTCTCGTCCACCCCAACCTGCCCCAATCAATAGGTACATGGGCATCAGAAATGGTCCAAAGAGCAATGACACAAGGTGACCTGTTGTAAAAAAAAAATCATAATATGTTGTTATAGTATGTTGTCATTTACTTTTGGAAGAAATGGCAGAACAATGAAATATGGGGAAAGGCATTCTGGTGGAAGCAGTTGAACTCTAGGATCTTTTGTTACCCAATCTTTTCCCTTCTAAAGCCCAATCTACTAATCATTATATTTTGTTTTTGTTTTTTTTGTTTTTGTTTTCTTATTATATATCTTTTTATTGGCATTTTTCATAAGAAAGTACAACCTCAAAATAAGACTGCCGTTCCCAACAAAAGGGGGACATCAGTGAAAAAAACAAAAACAACATAGGTTGTAGTATGTCACAATAACAAATAATTACAGAAGAAACCAAAGAAACAGGCCAAAATAAACTAGACAAAGGAGGAAACAAAAGGGGAAAGGGAAAACAAGATTGTTTTTAAAGCAATCCGCAGAAATGTAAGCATTTATTATCTTTATTCCCAGTTTTCATAAAGTCCCAGGCCATCTCTAAGAATAGGTATTTGTAAAGATAAATGAAGACCATAACAAGAAAACTATATATTCTTTCTGGAAAAGGAAAGCTGTATTTTTTTTTTTGTTATTTATAATTATAACAGTGTTTGAGGAAATTGGAAGTGGCAACTTCTTTATTCTCACAGGGCAAAAGACGCCTTCAGCTGGCAGTTAGTGTGAATCTGATCCTGGGGCTCTCACTGTGATCCACTGATAAGGAATCAACTGTAGGTATTACAGAAGCTCAGAGCTGCAGGGGATTCAGAACACAGATGAAAACAACAATTGCCATTATCATACAGTTTTAAGCAAATTAACTTGTTTAACCAGTGGAATATAATTAGCAGAGCAGACATGCATACTTATCACTTTTTTTCACTCCTTATTAGCCCTTCAATTATCTCAACCAGTCATAGACCTTTGTTTAAAAAAACTAAAACGATGGTAACGCGGGGCATTGCCAATAGCAAGCAAATTCTTCTCCCTATACAAGGAAACTACCAATGTTTATGTGTCTATTTTTTTAAATATGAAGAAAACCCTAAAGAAGTAGAATATTTTTTCTAGAAACCCAACTTTAACACCTAAAGAAGTACAAGTATGGCTATTTTCCTTCCATTAAACATGGCCAAACATCCTTTCTGTGGTATCTTTATGTTAGTATGTAGTAAGAAATATAGAGGTTGCCATTGTTGACTTCCTTCTGAAGGTGACATTACAGGAAGTCCCCGAGTTAAGGACATCCGACATACAGACGACTCCTAGATAAGAACGGGCTTTCCTGCTCCCTCCTGGGGGGGAGGGGGGCATTTGCATGGGTTACAGAAGAAATTATTTACTAAACACAGTTGAGGTTGTGGGTGATCTTAAGGACTGAGCTCTTTCTGTAGCCTCTTGTAACTCTTTAATGACTAAGACAAATCCGTCCTAATTGCATTTATTAAAATAATGTACCTGTTCCAACTTACATACAAATTCAACTTAAGAACAAACCTACAGTCCCTATCTCGTATGTAACCCGGGAACTACCCAGAACAATGCAACAGGGGAATCCAGATCTACTTAGTATACTCATTCTGGTTAGTGACAGCAAGTAATGAAGCAAGTGAATCCACTTGACATTTTTGAGAACTCTTTTATCTTTTTAATTAAGAACAAGTAAGCAGGGTTATTCATGAAATCATGAAATGTGTGGAATTTTGGGATTCATGTATGCAATGTTACTCTTCTGTCAAGACTGAGGCTTCCCTAACTTTTCTCAACTTGTGTTTTTTTATGTAATTTGTAATCTAAGAATCCCCTTTATAGAAAAACCTAGCCTGCCCTCTGACTATACTAAACTAAGTCCTCATTGACCTCTGCAGCTGCTGGCACCGTGGGGCAATTTAGGAAGATACTGACTTTATATAATAAAGTTAAATAGCTATGATACAGTTTAAAGCTGCTTTATTCTTTGTAAATAAAAGACTTGGTTGTGGACATAATACCAGCTATTGTAATATTAACCCATAGCCATTCTCACTTTAAACAAACAAGAAGGAATAATGCAAAAATAGTGACATAGGTCACTGAAATTGCACATGTTTGTAGTCTGATTTCTCCTCTATACAATGTTTCAGAAACTTTTTCATCACTGCAGGTGAATAATTAACTCCAGGCAAAAGTACTGTGCTGTCATTCAGTTCTTGATGAAGGAAGGATGCAGTCCTACATCTACAGAAGTTTACAGAATGTTTATGGAGATGAAACCAATGACAAGAGCAATGTACTCAGATGGATGAAGACATTTAATGAGAAACCAGCACTGAAAGCAAACTATGTAGAAGACCATAAACTGTGACCCTGATTTATGAAAGCTCTCCAAGGCTGGAGAGAATACACTTTCATTAGTGAAGCTGGGTGATCCAGCAAACCTGAAAAGCATCCGGTCCAGGATTCAAAACATTTGCTAGCAAATAGCAAATGATTTTTAATAAATCCATTCCATGTTTTCTGGATCACCTAGCTTCACTTCTGAAAGTGTATTCTCTTCAGCCTTGGAGAGCTTTCATAAATCAGGGCCTGTGACTATTGAAACAAATCATTAATTATAGCATGTTGCTTCGGACTGACATCCATTATTTAACTAAACACATTTTGAATACCTGTATAGAAGAAGAGTAAAGAATTGTCCACTTTTGAATTACTTTTAGTGGAGTACTTGTATATCTCATGTTAGCAAATTAAGGACATCACAACCTACTTTATAAGAACTTTATATGAAATTCAGTTGTGAACTCGTTGGCACTGTGGCAGCAACAAAGCCAATTTTTAGTAGTACATCAGTGGCCCAGCTATGGTTTCACTTTTGTCTATTAGCAGGGTATAGTCATCATGAACCTGAGTAAATGCAGGAAATTGTACTTTGGAACATAAATTTTCTATTGTACTGTGCATAATCATGTGACAAACAACTGCAGTGCCATTAAGAAACCCTGGGAGAAATTTGCTCTTTCTGTTTTTTTTATAAAATTCAGATTAGGTGAAGGTGCATGGATTTGCTGACTTGCTGACGCCCTAGTGATAGTGACACCCTTATCAAGATAATATTACCAGTTGCCTAATCTGTTGCCCAGAGTTGTACTATAAATTCAACTTTCTTTTTCTTTAGACATTTGTGGAGCACTGATACAAAAAAGATAACAAGCATAGCAACCCTAGGGAGAGTTTGTGGGTCAGTTGTTAGTTTGATACATTTTAGAAATAAAAAAAAAAGTAATTTATCTGGAAAAGACTAGAAGACAAGTGTTCAGTATAAGAGATCCTATACCTGTAAATGTGTTTAAGCTTTGCTCAGTGAACAGGAAAACAAATCTTTCAATTGTTCATTCTGAAGTGTCAGGCTGCATGTGCACTAGAAATGTTCTCTCTACTGGAGCTCTGTCCTATATTTCCACAATATGTTTCACATTTTTCTGTTTCATTCACTGATGTCAGAGAAAAGAATGGATAGGATAATTCCCTCTACAACCGTTCATCTTTATTTCACCTTATCTGTCTGATTTTGTAAGATTTCCAAATCTACAATGTCATCCAACATCCACAGTTCATCATGTTCATACTGTTGGGAAAGCAACCATCCATTCATCTTTCCATCATCCATCACTATTTGATCCTTACTGTGTTAGACTTAAAATTGTAAACTTTAACTGGTGTCATTCCGGTCACCTTTCTTTTCTTGATCACTGCTTTATTTAGAATTACTGTTTCATCTGCTATCTATCAGTAAGTTTAATATTGAAAATGTAATAGTTGGTATGTATGTGTATCATTCACTTTTGGCGTTAGTCTTTTGGCATCTTGTGCAATACAATCACTGCATGCAAATTTGATTTTCCCATGTGCTATTAAAATAATGGCAGTGGAACAGAAAATAAACACATCAGAACGTAATAAATCTAAACTATTGTGGGCTCTATAAATCAGGAGTCCCACATGAGGCAGTTTGTATTTGCTAAATTTATACCCACTGATTTAGCAGATTAGTTAAATTATACTTTCCATAATTGGCCATATTAGTATTACAAATTTTTCCCATTGCTGTGTATAATAGAACATTTGTTTGGTATATGATTTCTTTGTTGAGTATAATAGAAATTTGGAAAAGATAGTACAGATTTAGTAACTTTTTTACAGTTCCCAAAACAAAACTTTTTCATATTAACAATAAGACAAAATAATTTCCTGAAATCAATCAGTGTAAGTATCTGAATTTGACTTAATATCAGCCTGTTGCTATCCTTGTATAGCAGAGCTCAGACTAAAAAATGAAGAAGCAGCTTGATAAAACAATTCGTTTATGTGCTGGAATGTTGATAGTCTAACTTTTATTTATCCCATAGGGGGATTTCTTTCAAAAAAAGTTCTTTTTTTAGGTACCAAATACCAATTAGAATATGCCAAAATTTAAATTTGTTAAAAAAAATATTTAAAAAAAAACAAGTCGTCTTATATACAAATTTTTAAATTATCAATTGATCAATTTACATAAGCCAAAAAAAAACCTTTTTTTTTACAATATCATCAGTTCTTGATGTGTTTCGCTCCTTTAACTTCATCAGAAGTTAAATGAGCTTAAAGGAGCAGAAACGTTAAAGCATCAAAAAAACTTTTCCAACATTTGCAATGATTATTTTTTAAAAATTCTCTTTTTATTGCAAGTATCAAATCTCCATTAATTATTCATAACTTTTAAGACTTCACAAACAAAAAATGAGAAAAGTAAGGCTACAACCTGGGGAGGAAGTGGGGATAAAATACTTATTCATCACCATACTGTGTTTATAATGTTCAAATATACTTATTTTATTCTGTGGAAAGGAGGGGGGCGGGTGTTAGTGTTTTGCCTTGTTAATCAACCAGTGAATAACATCATCATTATCCCCACTCTTTTAACACCTGTCTCCCAGCTCAGTTTTTGCCTCTATCAGCATAGATAGATAGATGATTGACCCCCCTTTGGGAGTGTGGCACTTTAGTTTCACAAAACTCACCTGAAAACAGGATTGGGATAGCGTTTTGATAAAACAAAAAGTCACTCTCTTTCTTTATCTTACTGCCCCATCACAGGCTGGGACTTGTCTATTTTTTTGATTCTTTAAAACAAGATGATATGTTTAACATGCATTTTTTGAATAATCTCATAAGATTTACATGCATTTAATGCAGACCTAGCAGTATCATTAGTTTATGATATTCTATGTCCACTCTAGCCCCTACAGATAAATAATAATTCCCCCAGTGTGTGTGTGTTTATCCATGTGCATCTGTGGAAGGGAACACGAAAAATCAACCTGTTATCAGCTAAATAGTATGTGAATGTGCAGCTGTTCTCTAATTAAAGTCACACTTTTCTACCAAGTCTTCCAGTGTCCAGATTAATGATACAAAGCAGTACTGAATTCACCCTGGGTGCTGCCATGTTTAATAATCATTTGCTGTACAGCAGCAATGGCTCTAACATTATACTGCTTTCTATGTCGGAGAGTTAAATATAAGTGGCCAAAACACTGATTTTACGCAATTATGTAATGACAGCACAAGAGTAAAAGCCTCAGTTTGCTCCAAGTGACTATAGAAATAGCATCACGGTAGGCATAGATATGCTGGAAAACACCTATGAGCACACTGTGTTGCTTAAAAATTGTGTTATCAACTTATCATAGCAATAAAATACACATTTGTCAAGCCTTCCTGATACTGTTGGTGCCATGTTTTTGCAATGTGTGGTAAACATAACATATTTGGTTTAAATTGAATATTACAAAACTTAGTTTATCAACAAAGCCATATGAGTCTAAAACAGCATGATCACTAGGTCGGCAAACACATTTTTAGGAAAAGCTTAGTGAAGGCTTGCTGATCACAGAGCTGTGTTGGTAAACAAAGCAAGGTAATCACAGTATTTTTGTTTCTAATTGTAATAGAAATTAAAAGCTAAAAAAGGTATTAGCCAGACATGGTTCTCTCTATACCTGTCTGATCACACCTTTAGAATTCACCTAAAATTGCTCTAGGCTCAATTCTTAAACCCATAATTTCCCCTAGTTACTTTTACATGAATCGTAGTGACGATTAGATTTCAAGACAAAAATACAAGATTACAAAACCTTACATTGAATTTATATAATAAAAAACAAACAAAAAACAATGAACAATGAGCTATATAGGTAAAACATACACATGTACAATGTACATATCTGCAAAGTGGTTACAGACCAACATCGACAACGTTTTTACATATAGGACCTAGTTTATAAAAGCTCTCCAAGACTTTCATCAGTGAAGCTGGGTGGTCCAGCAAACCTGGAATGGATTTCTTTAAAGTCATTTCCTAGCAATAGTTTTGAATCCTGGACCAGGTTTATTCCAGGTTTGCTGGATCACCAAGCTTCACTGATAAAAGTGTATCCTCTTCAGCCTTGGAGAGCTCAGGCCCATTGGTTAGATTCAGTGGATTAAATACCTTAGAGATTAGAGGACGACTCATGGGAAGAGAAAATATAGGGGGCGGGGGGGGTGCAGGGTACCATTAATTGCATAGGATCTATTACACAGGACCTATGGAAAAAGACAGATCATGGACTCTTTTATCCCTAACAAGAAACTATTAGTCAGAAAACATAAAATCAATCCAGGGCTGCCTAACCAGTAAAAAGTAGTCCCCTAGTTTTCCCTTTAGTTCCTATGCAAAAGCCGGATGCATATTTTTTCTCACCCTTTAATTGAGCTGTGATCCTTTGTTTATTTCTGTAAGCTAATAAGCTGCCTGCCTACACAAAATAATTTCTCATCTGCATTTACTAAATCTGTGATCATGGATGAGCCATAAATCAGGACTGGAGGTTTCAGTGTGTATAAGTTTTGTAGTTATAAAATAATTTATGTATTGGGCAGAGTGATCAGCTTGAAGGCAATGGCAAAAGGTCTGAATTTTTAAATTATTTTGTATCACCTTACGCCATTGCTTCATAACTTATATATTGCTAAATATTTATAGGTTTTGTAATATGCAAAAACTAAACAGAATTATCTGGAATTCATTTTAAAGTAAACTTTATGTTCTATATAATGGTAATATTCTGAGACTGAATTTTTTATTAAAAAAAGTTAACACATTATGCCTTAATGATACTATGTTTGCAGAAAAGCCCAGCACCACATCTACATTTGTTTGGTGTCTCTATTATACATTGTTCAGTGTGTGATGTGATATCCTTCAATTTAGATCTATGTAAAACACAGTGCACCTGACTGATAAATCTTCAGGTTGCATGCAGTAAATCTGGAATATTAACCATTTCACCTCTTTCACCTTTATGCCCATTGTAGACCAGAGCCATCTTTACATTTTATGTGTCTGTTTATGCAGTTATAACTTTACTATTAAGATAACAAACTAATACATGCATTGTTTTGTGGACAAACATGGCTTTCTTTTTTGTATATGTAAACTATAGACCATAAGTGTTAATTTTAGTAAAAAATTAAATTAACTTTACTGTAAATAAAAAGTCTACATTTAATTCTACAACTTGTCTCATTTAAAAAGATGTAAAAAGTATATTTTTGTTCCAAAGTGTGGTCAAGTTATTGATAAAATTATAAATAATAGGAAAGATGATAGCTAAGTGTAGAAGGGGAAGAAACAAATTCTAATCCCTGTTTGTCTGCAACAGATTGTCAGCTGCTGTATTACGTAAACTGAAAAAAATTTACGTAATAAATGATAAATAAATAAAATAAAAAAATAAATAAATGATCACTACAAGTAGAAGCAGGAAGAGTAAAGTCCTTTGGCTCTATTTATAAATGATTTCCTCTTTAATTCATTTATAAAATTCCTTTCCTTCTTATTCGTTTCCTTTTGTGACAGCTGTGCACTTTTGATAATTATCCACTAGGTGGCAGAACAAGTCATTGTTTTAATAGGAGACTTGTAGAAAAATACTACCAGACAATTCACCACCAGTGATTTTCAGAGGAATTGACTGGGGGAATTATTTTTTTTTTTAAAAGAGCACTATCACTAACACTTATTTTATATGCTACTCTACTATTGAATCATTTGTTTCTTATAATCACATTATTGGGACTTAAATGAACTCCTAGATTGTAAGCTCTTTGGGGCAGGGCCCTCTCTTCGTCCTGTGTCACTGTATTAGTCTGTCATTTGCAACCCCTATTTATTGTACAGTGCTGCATAATATGTTGGTGCTATATAAATCCTGTTTATTAACAAAAAAATAATAGTAATAATAAAATTAATATTAATAACTCTCTGATGATGTGGACATACCATAGCTAAAACGTACTTTGATTTATATGTAAAATGTCCTATTTATCTAATTAAAATACACATTTTTAACTGTACATCTTAGTTCTGATCATAACACATCACTTAAAATAGCAGTAGAACCACACGTTTGTTGATTTGCTGGGTTTGCGCACAAAACTGCTCTTATGCAGCAGTAAGGCCACAGAGAATTATTTTTCATTTGCACAGACATATGAAGAGAGGTCACCGCTCATACAGTACTGGTAATAGAAGAAGTGTACCTGGTACAATTGTTCTCAAAGGAGAATGTAGAAGCCTTGTAATAAGAGAATGCAGTAAGAAAGCCTGTATATATTTTTATTTCTAGAACTTGCTCCTGGCAATCCAAATATTGGTGATGGGTAAAACAAAAACCCTGTTACAATAAGATCTTGTTCTGTGCCTTGGCCTTGTGGCTGCCTCCTGTTATAAACATATCCGTTTTGTAGCTTTCCCTGCTAGAAAGCAAGCCTAAGAAGCAAGCAGCACTGATTAAGGTTTTTCTCTGGATTGATAAAGGAATTATTAATGCCTCTGAATACTTAACAGCTAATGCTGTGCTCTGGGCAATGAGAAATCATTTGTACATTTATTTTCCAATTACTATTAACATTACACACGATATAGTTTATTTTCAGCCTTACACCAGCTCAAATTATGCTAAGTGTTTTTCTGTAATAGCTATTATCCTTGTAATTTGCACTTTTAATACTGTTGTATACAAAAAAAGGACAATCTGTGAGAAAATCCAACTTAAGACCAACTTTTTTGTATTAAATATTTTTAAACAATTACCTTGAAAAGTTTTACCTGGTAATACCTGCAGATTAGCAAATTGATATGCTAACTTCCAGATTCAGCCACCATAGGACTGACTCACAGCTGGAAGAGAAATGTGAATACAGCCCAATCTGCAGCTGCAAACAGAAGTCTTATAGGCAAATTAATTACCATGTGAAAAAGATTGAAGAGTAGTATAAAAATCTGTCAAATTAACTTTTTATGCCAAGGACTTTAAAAAGTCAACAAGTGAATGTTTGTTGTGTGTTGAAAGGGAACGATTTTGTCATTAGTTCAGGAAAGGGTTCTTCACTGTAAGAGTAATTAAGATATTGAATGCTTTGCTACATAAGGTAGTAATTACAACATCATAATAAAAAATTAAAAAAAGGTGCAATGAATTATAAGTAGTTTGACCTTTACAGAAGAATAAAACAGGAACATTTTGGCACAAGGAATGAATCCAACTCTACTGAGGAGCCGTAAATTAATTTCTCCTTTTTGTCCTTGACAAAAAAATGTAATTTGACAGATTTTTACACTACTCTTCAATCTTTTTCACAACAGTTGGGCATCTTATTTTGCCTTACTCTGGATACAATCCACTGATGTTGAGAAAGACAGCTGCCCTTTAAGCGTTAATAACTATATTAAAAAAATATAAAGTAATCAGTTTCCTCCAAAAATGTTGCTGTATTCCTGTCTGTCTATTTCAGGCCTCTTTTATACTTTTAATTTTAAAAAGTCTGTTGACCTTACTATTTGTTTTGTATCATTCTAATTCAAAATATTCCTTTGCTGAGTACTATATAATCTTTTATAGTACTTTGAAAAAAACTGATGTTTATTATTGAATAGACTATTTGACACTGCAACTTAAAATAAAAAAAGTGAGAAGACATGTCCTTTTGTGCTTCAGAGATAGCTTTCTCCCCAAAACCACTGTCTTACCCCATACCCATCAGGGACTGTCTGTACTCTTTGTTGCTAAATAGGTTGTAATTATCAATACACATTTAATACAAATCTTGGGAGCCCTTAGAAATAGGGTTACTAATTCCTCTCAAAGTTTAGTAGGTAATGTAACTGATTACTCATTATTTAAAGTTGAACTTTCATAAAAAAGAAAATACTCTTTTTTCAGTACCCTTGATCCCTCCCTAGTAAGTCTTGCACCATCTTGGCTTCCTTCTTTCCTGGCACTGATGGGACAGCAGACATGGACATCTACTTTCTTCCTCTTCTGACTTCTGCTCACATCGCCTTATTTTGCACTGCGCAGGCATGAGATCCGGTGAGGTCTGTTTCTGAAAATGTAAAATAAAAAGTCCCGATCTCACTGCATGTGCGTGGGATTGGAAATTTTTTTTTTTACATTATGGATGAGTCCCTTATTAAAAACTGGGATCACAGAAGGAGCAGCCCTACGCCTCCTGGGATAACTGATTTATTAATCCCAGGAGGCTGTGGGTTTCCTCTTTAGTCGTTACTGCCAGTAAGGATGGAAGGGGGTGGGACCTCCCCAAAAAATAAAAATAAACATTTTTTTGTATTATATGGAAAGGCCAGCCACCCTTTTTATAATGTTAAGGATATGATGATAGGTCTGCTTTCAAAGCATCTAAAGATGTGATTTTTATTCAAATGTATCACAAACCCAGCAGCTGGATAAATTGCTACATGATAGATTTAGTATTTAGGTCTATCAATGCTAGACAATATAGGACTAAAATATATGATGACATCTTCATAGGGATTCTTATTTCATCACTTTGTGTGCAGATTTATATGTTATGCATAGGTAGCTCATGACCAGACCTTGACAAGTGATATGCCATGAATATTCATCTAGCGCAGTGTCTCAGGAAGCAGACTGCCTTGAGTATTTCTTGACAAGCTAATCATATTTTGTCTTTGATTGTGACAAGCACTGCAAATGAATGCATAGTGCAGTTAAAGTGAATGTACTTTGCTAATGTGATTGAGCTTAACAGCCAATAATTTTCACTGAAATTGACACCAGATTTATAGCACAGGAAAATGTAAAGAATCTGTATGTGTCAGTAATGACATTCAATGTTCCCATATGCATTTTGAAGGACTTGGATAACATCACATTGACATATAGACACTTTATTGCTCCAACTTCTTGCTGTTCAGCTATAAATTTAGAAACACAAAGGAACCAAGTGCATTCAATTGGGTTCACAATAACTTTCAGGCAAAAACGTTAAAAAAATACCTGTGTTTCAGCTAAGTTGAACTTGATGCTCCTGAATGTATTACCTTGCAAAAAGAACATGCATGCACATAAATACATAGGTAAAAAAAGGACACACGTCTTTCAGGTTCTACCATATGAAGTAAACAGGTAAAACATAAAAATAATCTAAACTTTTTTTAGACTTCTAGTGGATTCAGAAGAACGCAGAATTCTTTAAAAAAAACAAAAATCAATTTTGATAGTATAAAACTATATGGGGGAACGATTCGTTCCAAACAAACACAAATCACCCCCCTTTTAATATGTGCTACTTCCCCCTCCTCTCGAATGCTCTTCTGAGCAGGGTCCTCTCCTCTTCTTGTGTCCTTTTTTGTGTCTGTCTGTCATTTGCTACACCTTTTTAATGTACAGCGCTGTGTAATATGTTAGCGCTATATAAATGCTGTTTAATGATAATATTATTATAATCAAATTCATATTATGTTAACATAGGCTGCAGATTGATATTGTCTCCTGTTATTACATCTGATCTACTAGAATGACCAGATCTTTCTCTATTAACCACCTTGCAGTTAAGCCCGACCTTCGCTCGGGCAAAAAAAAACTGCAAGGATGGTTAAGCCCGAGATTTTGTACATCCATACTTACCTGGTCCCCCTGTGCTCATCCAGCGTCGTCCTCCATCGATCATCGTCCGCCGATCTCTCCAGCGTCGGGTGCCTTCGTCGGGTGACAGCGGGACCGGTAAGAAGCCGGCCGGCATCTTGTGTTCCGCCGGCCGGCATCTTACCTGGACCCGCTCATCGTCCCACGTCGTCCTCGCTCCAGCGCCGGATGATCTCTGCAGGGAGAAGCCGTCCGGCGGAGAAAAAAAAAACCGGACGGCTCCTCCCTGCGTGCGTGATGACGTCGGCGCGTGTGCGGGAAATTCAAACTGAAACTCATTCATTCATTTTGTATTGGATTCAATACAAACTCCTGTATTGAATCCAATACAAAATGATTCAAATAGATACAAAGTATATAATTGGTAAATTCAAACTGTCATTTTGTATTGGATTGGATACAAACTTGCGTATCCAATCCAATACAAAAAAATAAAATAAAAATAAAAGTAAATAACTTGGAAATTCAAATTTATATTTTGTATTTGATTGGATACAAACTTGCGTATCCAATCCAATACAAAATAATTCAAATAATTACAAAGTATATACCTGGTAAATTCAAACTGTCATTTTGTATTGGATTGGATACAAACTTGCGTATCCAATCCAATACAAAAAATAAAAAAAAAATAAAAGTAAATAACTTGGAAATTCAAATTTATATTTTGTATTTGATTGGATACAAACTTGCGTATCCAATCCAATACAAAAAATAAAAAAAGAATAAAAGTAAATAACTTGGAAATTCAAATTTATATTTTGTATTTGATTGGATACAAACTTGCGTATCCAATCCAATACAAAATAATTCAAATAATTACAAAGTATATACCTGGTAAATTCAAACTGTCATTTTGTATTGGATTGGATACAAACTCCCGTATCCAATCAAATACAAAATAATTCAAAACAAACTCCAATAAATACAGAATCAAAGTTTTAAAAATTGCCACACTAGGGAGGTGTTTTAGAATAATATAGTACTTTACAATATACAGAGTTACTGCTTTTTCAGTATTTATGATTTGTTTACATTGCTGATTTTTGTGTTTTTCCTTTAATTTTATTAAAAGTAATTTTTTACATGATTGTGTGTTTCAAACATTTTTTATATTCATATTATCTAGTAGAACCCTTGTTCGGACATATTTCTGTAAGTTACAGGTCTACAATTTAAAAAAAAATTTCATGAAAAACAGTGGATCACTTTTGGTACAGAAATCTAGACCTCAGTGTAACGCTCAGGAGGTTAATGCCTCACCCACGTTTTCTTTTGCTTAGTCTGAATGTTGCCCATTTGTTTTGATCCCCAAGAGCACATGTTTACATTCATCCACAACAAACCTTATGTGCCAGGTAGCTACACAACCAACTAAGTAATCTAGGTTAGATTTAGGTTGGTACCTATATTGCAAAACTGTAATCTACTTGTTAGTTTCTAACTATTTACCATCTGCAATTTCTAAACCTATACATGTTTAGTCATCTGTACGGAACTGCATCGAACATCCTCATGTCTACCCACTTGGCTTCCAACTGGCCAATAAATCCGAATATATCTATGGCTCATTGGGAGTCACAAAGAGTGGGAGGGAAAGGTCACTGTGGGATCATGTCACCTCTGTTTGGAAATTGTATATTCAAATTTCCTGGCTTTTGTGGCTGGTAGTATACTTTATAGATAAACTGATTGTGTGTGCATCATCTGTGGGTGCAACAAAAGATTAGGTATTTCATTATAATAAGTATAGTATTAAAAGGCATATAGCTGTCAATAGTGTTGTAATAGTTTTCTTGTCTTTTAAGTTGTAATATTTTATTCCATGAATATTGTCATCAAGTCATAGTCTTTTACATACTTTGACTGTGGCATTATTGGGCTAGTGAGCTTTATATGCTTCAGCGGACTTTTTGTGCTATGCCAGCGCTGAACTGCAATGACGATTGCAATAAAATACACTATATAATACACCTTTCTGATGTGAAAATTGAAGCCAAAAATATACTGACTGGTGCAGTCACTTTTGCAAAGTGTGATGTTGTGAACTCATTGTTTAAAACACATCTGGACTATGTAAAAACTCATACCCTTATACAGTTCCCCTTTTGTATAGTTGTTATGTTTACTTGCAGGTGTTGCAGGAAATAACATTTATTTGCATGTAATGAATGGTAATTATAGTTGAACAAACACTGAACAATACAGAGTAGAAAAACAACTATTACAGAAATCCTACTGATAAATCTGCTGTAAACCATGGATTAAATCTGATATGCTTCAGTTAACTGAACATTTCCATCAACTTCCTCTGTTTTCCAATATTAAGCTCAAATACTGTTGCTGTAAGGTAATTGCTTTACATAGTTCTGTTGTGTTCATCTGACAATATATCTAAGGACAGGAATGTAAAGACAAGTCATTTCAAATATAAGGAATCTTTTTTTTCTTTTGTAAAATACTTTTTCCACATCCCTTACAAAGTTTTGGACATCTCTAGGCAATTGGTCATGATTTTCGTACAGCAAATATGTCCATGATGACATATATATATGTATAAGGGGAGCTATTTATTGTATTACTTGATAAATCCAAAATCATTCAGGCCACGTATAATACCCAGCTATGGCTGTATACAAGTTTTATGTCTATGTGGAATTCTGCTTAACTAGTGAAAGAAAAACTAAAAAAATACCATTCTGAATCATAAATAGTAACATACTACTACTTACTGTTTATTTTATTTTTTTTTATTGTAGAGGGAAATAACACATTTCCAAAGGTGTATGGGCCAGTAGTAGCCAGTAGGCATGAGGATAAATTCATTACATTTCCTCACAAATTTGGTAAAATCAATGACATTGTTTCGAACTTTCCACAATTTTGGAAAAATGCAGAAGTCAATGAGAAAGCCAAAATTAGCAGAATTTTTTATGTTTTTTTCTGAATACAATGAACTTTTACTGGCTCCTGTGGGTCCTAGAACCTGCTTTCATCTATTTACCTGCAGATGTTTAACAGTTTGCTCTATTTCAAAACACGTTTTAAAAAGATTTACCTGCAGTAATTGTTTGAAGATTGACACATTCACTGCTTTATTAATATGCCCTTAAATTTATGGGAAAAGCAAAAATAGATTTTTTCCTAAGCAACTAAATGAGATTTTCTGCTTAAGCAAAACTTCACCACTGATGAAATCAGTAGTTTCTTAACTATAACAGTAACTTTCACTAGAGTTAGTAAAACAAGCAGGAAAGGTGTTTACCTTGAAAATATAAACAAATGTTCAATGTTGCCTTGAAAATATAAACAAAAAACTTTCTCCAAAATGATTTATGTGTGATGTGGTGTTCTAAGGAAAAAAAAGCTGAATTCTGAAAGCTGAAAAAAAAGGCATAAATTAATGCAATTCTGTTTTTATGAATATATAATCATATCATGGATATAAATTCAAGATGTGTAAGTAGCTGAACTTGACTTGGCTGAACTAAAAGGCAAAAAAGTGAATTTGACTTCTGAAGTAAAAGAGATTCACAGCTCAATGAGACACATAGGTTTCCTGAAAAGCATAAGCATATAAAGGGAATATAAATGAAGAAAAGGGTTATGGGTTTACTTTGAACAATCTCTAAGGTGCAATCATGCTTTTTAATTC
>NC_092861.1:66428138-66431517 GCF_032062135.1 Pyxicephalus adspersus | reverse complement strand
TTGCCCTTTTTTATTGCTCAAATATATAGTCTGCCCACTAACAGAAAGAAAAGGGTTTTTCAATCTATTACTGGGGATTACCTCACGGATTACAGTAACAGTGGTTTAAAAAACCAATCCAATATGCCATTTAGTTGTTTTCATTATTTTAGGTCGACATAACAGGTCGGTGTTGCTCTTTTACTATGTCTCCCTGCCTTCTTCTGTAACCACTGGACTTCTCAGATATTCTGGGGGCATAAACAATAGATGTTCTAATATGTAAAGGTTCACTTTTCCTGGTCTAGACAACATTTTGCCTAACTACATCTACCCACATGTTTCAGTTTTGTTTAGCTAACCCACCCATCACAGTAATACGTCACTATTTACCTATAACTCTTTACATGTGGGAGTTACGATCATAATATTAGGTTATTCCTATGCTCTTTGGTTAACAGGTTCCATATCAGCAGCATGTATAAGTATTACTTTTTGAAATCATCATATTTGTATTTTTATTCCTGCCTTTTCATTCCACATCTGGTTATCTACTATGAATTGCATTATCTTTTTGTAATAATTAATGTTAGGATAACTTTTTTTTATACCCTTTCTTTTGGCCAATGTAGTTTTTTATTTGGTTTTTGTATTGGATATAGCACAACACCTTTTTTCACTGTATTTGATTATCTCATGTCTTTTATTATTATCCTTGTCTTTGACAGGATAATACAGCTTTTTTTCCATAATTATGTTTGACAGCAAGATATTACATATTTGCTTTTAACAATAATTGCCAATTTAGTAGGTCTTTCTTGGGAAACCAATTTAAAGGTCATGGGGGATCATGCACTTGTCTTTGTTTTTAATAAGCAAAGGGTATAGAACAATATAACACCTGTCACATGTAAAGCTGAAGCATTATACATCTTTCATTATATGGTATAAAATATACGGGTTGACTTACAAAAGGAGTTTAGGCTGTTCACTTTTTTACTGTGAATGTGGTTTAAATTGGTTAACTATCGCCTTTATTAATGAGTGTTTCACTTTTAGTAAGTCAACTCTATTCCTTCTACATATCTGTAGTAGTGTGCTTTTAAAAAGCCTTTGGAGGAAACATATTAGCACATAATATTAAAAATATCATAATTAACTTCTGTAGGTGTATGTTTCACTTCAGCGATCCTTATGCCTGTCCAATTATGCTTTTTGCCTTCCATAGAATCACAAAGTAGTTATAGAAGAGTAAGCGTGACAGCTTTAGGGCACTGAACTCTTCAAAACAGGTCAGATTTGGCATTCTGTATAACAGAGATGTATAGTGAAAAGTTAACACTCCTTTGTTTTAACATCCAGACTTCATGATGTCATTAAACAATGTAAAAGCCTAAAATACAGACTTGTTCTGTAATATCCTTAGTTCTAAATTCTTTTAATGCTAAGTCATTTTAACAAGGCAGGAGTTACATGGTCTGAGTCAGTGCAGAGGACCTTGAGTAATGAATATTGAATACTGTTCAGGTACAGCTGTGGACTGGATAGTTCTGTTTTACCTTTAGTTCTTCAAGATTCATTGTAGCAGGAAAAAGACTCATATTGTGTTTTTGAGACACAATACAGTTACACAAATGTGTTTTCATTACAGGTTTGCTTTAAATGTTTGAGCATGGATAAAATAAGCAATGTATTCAAAAGGAGGCTTTTTCATGTTTTACTAGTAAATATTTTTCATGGAAATTTTAGTTAGTTGCCTTTTTTTAAAGGTTGTATTTCAAGAATGTAGAACAAGTATATCCATCATGTTTTCAGTCTGTTCACCATCGCCACCACTCTTTATTCAGTGATTGAGTGTAGCAGAGTGCATGTAGGAACCATTGAATATTTCTTTATTTCTATTTTTGTAACAATTACTAAATATTGTCAGCCTAGCCTTGCTCTACCAATCATCATAACCTATTTTAAATTAGGCATTTAATGCTTAGACCAATACCAAAACATGCCAATATCTATTAATTTATATAATCTCTTACAACTTCCGTTGAAAACCATTTTCTGTGGACTAGAGCAGCGGATGCCAACCAATGGTCCGTAAGAACATTTTGGTGGTCTGCAGCTCTGGTCGGTGCATCCCCGAGGGGGGTCAGGAGAAGGACCCGACTGGGGGGATGCACCAGCCAGAGCCGGGGACCACGTACCCCGAGCAGTTCCCAGGCCCTGGGAAGTGGGCTTTCTGTGTCCGTGCACACAACCCGCCCACTCTCTCATTGTAGGCTCAGATCTGCAATGGCAGAGTGGACGAGGTTATGTCATAATGATGTCACTCTGTGGGAGGTTTCTCCCCCTATGAATGACACCCAGCTCCCCGCCTATGCGGGGTCGGGAGCTAGTAATTTTAGTGGTGCACGGACCTAAAAAGGTTGGCGATCGCTGGACTAGAGACCTGGAAATTGAACTATTTACTGTCTTTAATGTAAACTATCTGATAGTAGTTGGTAAGATTTTGTAGAATACACACACATATAAGATTGTTGTTATTAGTGTGCAGTTTTTGCCTAATACAAATTGTAAATGTATTAGATTTATCTATGTATTTTCTTGGGTACACATTTTTCTCAATTTTTTTTTTATATTTGAGGAACACTTAAAATTATTTTCCCTGGTTGGGGAACCCCTGATATAATCATATAAATGAGAAAAATGCTATTTGCATTGGTTGCAAGTGGAAAATGCCCTCCATACATTAGTGATCAACATGCCACCCTTAACAAACAACTAAAAATTCTTGCAGCTGGATATGCTAAGTAGTATTGGCCCCAGAAACCATTGCACCATTTTAAGCTTATAGAATCCCTAAAAACTTCTGGAGGAGCCCTAAGGTTCCAAGAAGAATGACTAATCTAATTAGCATATTGCACATCTATTCACCGGAGCACAGTTTTGTATATACAGTATAAAATATTGTTGTTAATACCTGGAACCCAAATAGTTGTCCATATCATGTCTCAGTAAGTATGCAAGGGGTAATATTTACCCCTAGACAATACCTGTATCATTGTATGCCTATGGGTTAGCTAGTTGAAACTATTTTATAAATGCCTAGATCCTTTAAGATATTGCGCTGATTGCAATAAAATTCTTGTCTATGCATCTCTTTTAAAACATGCACTTGACTTAGCTCATTTTTTATCCTCCTAGGAATCTCTTCTCAAAATATCCCAACAGCTTGGCTTTATCAATTTATTTCCAGGAAAGTCTTTTTTCCATTTACCCTACGGAGAAATGTTCTTAGAGAATCAACAATCCTATGATTCATATATCAAAGTTAAGCAATTAAATTGCATATTTGGTTGAAGTTTCCTCTGTGCTGAGGATTCAACTGGACACTATTTGAGAC
>NC_092861.1:66403717-66422127 GCF_032062135.1 Pyxicephalus adspersus | reverse complement strand
CCCTTCTGTCCACCTGTTGTTGTTTTAGTTTATACCAAAGAAGGTAAAATTGATTCACTGTCCCTTATACTTCCTAATTAGACTCATTTATATATCAAGTTTATACTCGCTGTTATACTGCGTTGGTTGCTTTTTCTTCAGAAGTGTATAATAATAAAAAGAAATGTAATCTGAAAACATTGCTCCTTCTAAACAATAACTTCATGGTCTAGTAGTAACTAAAACAGGAAAATGTTACTGGAAAATGAATTTGGGTACAGAAAGTAAAATGAATATGATTAGTAAACACATCACAACTTAAAATGTATAACTGGAACAGAGCCCAGTGACACTTTAAACATTAGGTTCCTGCCCAGTAACAAATATATTTTTGGAGTATTTATAGAAAATATTTTAACAATAACAAGAATGACCACAAATGCTAGCAGAAACATTGTCTAAACCAGTGTTTCTTGACCTAACATGGGGTAATCCTTGAAATAACTTTCAGGTCTTCAGGTTTAGGGAGAATACAGGTTTTAGGGAGAATACAATGCATCCAAATATATAAGTATCATACACCTCTGTTATTTCTTATTCAGGGATTACTGTTTGTAAAAAGGATTAAATTCAGTCCTGAATCTCGACATCAAGACTTTTTCCTAAAAAATTTGGACCATTTTGTGTAAATATGTGAGCGAAATTTTCATAAAATATTTGATTCATTCTCTACCTTTACTTCAAATCATAAACCCTCTACACATGAATATTTTGCTTTAAGGATTTTTTTAAATTTTTGACTGAATAAAGTATAAAAAAGTATTATAAAGTATTTTAGATAAATCAGATTTTAAACATAGATGCCTCTATGAACTAAGAAAAAAAGACTAACCACTGGATATATCGGTCATGATGATAACATCACTACAACATGATGTTAACCTATTCACATATTCAAAGCCATGACCTGACTAGATCTTTGTAGTTTTCAGATTACATAAGGCCTGAGATCTTGTTTAATGTGTCTGTATCTACAGAGACATTAAACATGACAGAAGTGGCTAAACTAATGTTTCAGTTAATGCTTTCTAATAATCTGCCCTGTAGCTATCCAGAGGCTTTTTGTACTTCAGTTCAACTTCAAATGATTTGAAAAGACTGAGAATGATACTAACTGAAATGACTGGGTCTTTTTTCAATAAGCCTAGTGTCCTGGGACTGTCTTTTCTGGTAATATCCTCACATTTCATTAATAGTGTGAAGTGTGCCATGGATTTGCTACAGATTACTGAAAAGGATGAACACGTTTAAAATACTCCAAAGTTTACTATGTACAGGACAAAAAGTAGCTTTAAAAGTTTTTTGAAATATGTTACACTTTGACATAATAGCCTGTTACTCCAGAAATTAAAAATCATGACACTCTCTTAAGGATCATCTATGATGTTAATGTTATTTAGGTTTATTCAATGAAATAAAAAAGGGTGAAGGCCGCAATAAAAGATTGCGACTATTCAGAATTTATCTTTCATTCATTCATTCATTCAGATATTTGAATTACTACACTATGCATCTGTCACGGTCCCTTCCGTGACGGAAGTTTGAGGATCTGTCAGACAAGCTGCATGTGAGGTTATCTGACAGTCTCTTTGTTTTTACTTGTTTCTGTGTTGTTGTTTGTAATGACCACTCCCCTTGTATCAGCTGCAGCTGGTGGTCATTACTGCTCCTCGATTTAGTCTGGCCTCACACTTCATGCTATGCGGTTGATATTCACTGCTGGGTTGTGAAGAGCTGGAGTGTTGTGCCATCCTCAGTTCCTGTTTATATCTGCTAATAAGATAAGTTGCTTTACTTTTGGTCTTTTGGTGTTTTGTGGTTATTTAGTTGTTTACTAGGCCTCAGGGAGACACTGGGTCTTTCATAAGGGAAGAAACCAGCAGTCTCAAGCCAGACACTACTGCCAGGACTTTACAGGGCTAGTAGGGCCCAGGTTCCTGTGTATGAGTATTCCTACCATCAGGGGATGCTCATACGGTTAGGAGTTAGGGCTAGGCTAGGGTGTCTGCAAGGGGTGACCATTCCCTTTTTCCTAGTCATTTGAGGTCTAGTAGTTAATATACCTTTCTGTTACCCTCCCCTCCCTGTTATCCGTGACATTATCAACCGCCCAAAAGCGCTATTTTTTTTGTTTGTCATTGCAGCTATGGATCCTATCTCTGCACTGGTCGCACAACTGCAGGGGTTGTCTTTGGAGGTAGCTGACCTCCGCACTGCCGTCTCTCACATACAGAGACCACAGGCAGCTGGTTGTTACAGCAACAATCAGAGCTGCCCCGAACCCAAGGTGGCGCTCCCTGACAGATTTTCCGGGGGAAGTGACAATTTTATTCGGTTCAGGGAGTCGTGCAAACTATTTTAAACTACGTCCACACTCTTCGGGGGACGAGAGTCAAAGAGTGGGTATTATTATTTCATTGCTTAAAGGCGACGCTTAGTCTTGGGCTTTTTCGCTGCTGACGGGATCTCAGTCCCTACGGTCGGTAGATGAACTTTTCAGAGCGCTAGGTCTTATTTATGATGACCCAGATCGGGTTTCCCTGGCTGAGACCAAGTTGCGTGGCTTGCAGCAGGGAAAGCGTTCTGCAGAGACCTATTGCTCTGAATTTAGGAGACAGACATGACGAGGAAAGGCTCAGATTTCTCAGTCTGGTCAGATGCGGCATTGCAAGCCTTTTCAGCTGTTAAAGAGTGTTTCACTTCTGCCCCTATACTGGTGCAACCAGATGTGTCACAACCATTTATTGTGGAAGTTGACGCATCTGAAATAGGGGTAGGAGCAGTCTTATCGCAGGGTCCTTCACCTAGTAAATGGCGCCCATGTGCTTTCTTCTCTAAAAAACTCTCTAATGCGGAGAAAAATTATGATGTAGGTAATAGAGAGTTGCTGGCCATTAGGTTGGCTTTTGAGGAATGGCGTCATTGGTTGGAAGGAGCGATCCATCCTATTACCGTAATTACCGATCACAAAAATCTGGCATATTTGGAGTCGGCTAAACGTCTGAACCCTGGACAGGTCAGATGGTTGTTGTTTTTTACCAGGTTCAATTTCATTGTCACCTATCGCCCTGGGGTTAAGAACGTCAAGGCGGACGCTTTGTTGCGTAGCTTTCCTGGGGGGGGAGATTCGGAAGATCCTGGTCCGATTTTGTCTCAGGGGGTAGTAATATCCGCCCTCTATCCCGATCTAGAGGCAGAGGTATTGGAGGCCCAGGGAGATGCACCAGATTCTTGCCCTTCAGGCAAATTATTTGTTCCTTATGAATTACGGCATAAGGTGTTCGAGAAACACCACTGTACAGTCCTTACAGGACACCCTGGGAACAAAATCCAATCTCATAGATTCTGGTGGCGGGGGTTGTGTAAATGTGTTGAGGGCTATGTGTCAGCATGTAGTACTTGTGCTCGTGCTAAGGTGACACATACTCCGCCTTCTGGATCCCTACTTCCATTGTCAATCCCATCCCGACCTTGGACTCATTTATCGATAGATTTTATCACTGATTTGCCGAATTCCTCATGAAAAAAACGTGATTCTGGTGATTGTTGATCGCTTCAGTAAGATGTCACACTTTATTGCATTGGCAAGGCTACCTAATGCTAAAACCCTCGCACAAGTGTTTGTCGATAACATCGTGAAGTTACACGGTATTCCCACAGATGTGGTGTTTGATAGGGGGACTCAATTTATTTCCAGATTCTGGAAGGTGTTCTGCACTCGTCTGGGGATACAATTGTCCTTCTCTTCGGCCTTTCATCCTCAGTCCAATGGACAGACTGAACGCACTAACCAGTGCTAGTTCTATTTTTTTATTCATAGTTTGCCCTTTATTGGGATCAATGCCCACAAATGCTGTATTTGAGAATAATTAGGATGTTCTTAATCATACCATAATTACACATTTAAACGGCATTCAAGGAAAGAATGCTTTAAGGTTGTAATTTTACAAAAGAGTGCTTTCAAACCCCCAAATGATAAACTTTCACAATAGTAATGTGAAACATAAGCACACTACACCAATAAACAAATGGGAATGAGATTAAATAAAATAAGATGAAAAGGTACATTTATAAAGATTAATAAATACAGGTACACCCAAGTACCAACATATAATAGATACAAAAATGTATACACAGCAAGTTAGTATAATATACACATAAAAAGTACA
The DNA here is from genome assembly GCF_032062135.1 of Pyxicephalus adspersus. Classification (NCBI taxonomy): domain Eukaryota; kingdom Metazoa; phylum Chordata; class Amphibia; order Anura; family Pyxicephalidae; genus Pyxicephalus; species Pyxicephalus adspersus. Next base: position 66,417,919 of record NC_092861.1, on the reverse strand, counting down.
AGATACAAGCAATCATAACCCTAGTATAGGTAAAAAAAGCAAGTAGCAAGTATGCCTAACAAGGAGTACTTATTCTAAAAGCCTGCATCCTGTACTTTTAAAACACTGTGAACTCTTTAGGCCATCACAGTGTGTGGTGTGACAGGGTACCAGAAGTAATGTCAGACAACAGTATATGATTCCTTAATTATCAAGCCTGCAGATAAAGAAGTACAATAGTGTACTTGTTGAACAGGCAGAATTGCTTGAGACAATTGTGTGATTACATTGTATATTGTAAGATCCGTGGCAACCCTTTATCTTCTAAAAACAAGGTTGATACCTTGATTGAGCATGCTTATCAAAAAAGCATTATCATTCACAGCTGAGAAAATTTGCAACCTTTTTCTATTGTTTACCAAAGATTCAAGCGTCTGAATGATCTTCTGTGACAGGCAATTATCCATGTATATCATATTATTATCCATGTATATCATATTTTGCATCATGTTTTGGAATTCCAGACACCTGTGACCCTTTAGGAGAATGACCATAAGCTACAAATCTTTCCCCTCTGCCTCAGGACTAGCTAGCAGGTGTCAGGGAACAAGAATGCAACTAGACTTAACAAATCAGGTGGGAGAGTGGGTGGAGGTGAGGAGGAAAGGCTAAGACCCTTCACCTCCACATGCCCATCAGGGAGAGAGCAAACATCAGGGAAAAGAACCAAAGAGCTAGTGAAATGAGAGGAGCACTCATCACCAGGGATCAGAATAATTGCCACTGTCTCTAGAAACTGTATGCTACAAGGGTAACCATTATTGGGAAATCTCCCTTGCATACCTGCAATGTATTAAGTTAATAAGTTAAAACGTTTATAAGTTAATACGTTCAAGTTTTTATTGTTGGTGGACCATTTTGACTTGACTCATTTTTAAAGTAGCTCGTAAACCAAAAAAGTGTGGGCAGACCTGTATTAGGGTAACCTTTACTGATTATTTTGTGCTCACCACTGGAATACTTACGGGTCACTTGGGTGTCTGTTATTGGGAATTCTGCCTGTCACTGGGAGAGCTTCTTCTGGGTAATCCACCCATCAGTAAGATACCTGCCTGCCAATAGGGTACCTGTTATTGTAGAAAATAACTGACTCTGGGGTACCTGTCTGTCACTAAGGTCCCTTTTACTGGGGAATATGTCCATCACTGGGGTACCTACCTGTCAGTAGCTTGCCAATTATTTGGTAATTTCATTATCCTGGGCATACCCACTTTACTTTGGTCACACCTCATTTCTATGTGGCCACAGCCAATATTGTGCCACTACCCTCCACCATATCAGCCACAATGTGCCCCCACGCCATGTCCATGAAGTTGGACAGAACTGGCATAGGTTTTTAAGCTAGTATGTGATCATCATTGGCAAACTAATAGCATTTGTGGGATGAGTATATCAGATATGACAGGATACCTTGCTTACTTTGAAAAGGTATCCTTAAAGTACATAATCTGTAACTAAGTACCGGTATACATTAGTATATTGTTGTAGCTAAGCCTTACCCTTTGTGAAAGTCTTCACTTGACCTTAACGTTCTGGCATTGGAAAATCATGTGATAGGGCAGAATTTACCTATGGGATAGGTTGGGCAGAAATTACGGTCAAATTAATGTCAAGAGTATGTTTACAGAGTCCAGGGTCTATTTTTAACAGATTCATTTAGAACAAAGTGCCATCAGTTTGGTAGTATAATTATTAGATTCATTGACACTTTCACTTTATCCAGAAAAACATTTAACACATCTAAAGGCTTTATGATTGTATTTTTCAAGACAAAACAAAGGCAAAATATATTTTAGTCTTCCATGATATCTAATCAAAATGTAACGTCTAAGGTATGTTTATTATGTTGATATGTATTTGATATTACCAACACAGACTATTTAAAAAAAGGGTTTGTCTAGATCAGGAATGTTGTGGGTAAAATAACTGTGTGAATTTTGGCTGCATTAGGTGTAAAAGGACATAAAGGGGTTATAGGAAGTGTGTGCAATGTATACTAAATAGCACGTGATCAATGAGGAATTTAGTTGCTGCTGACAACATTGGTCATGATGACACAATTTAATGCCACCTGGGACTTCTGTTTGGCAAGCATCTCTGCTCACCAGCTGCTTTTCCTACAGCAAGCGCCTTACAGGCTCTGTAGCAAATATCACTGGCTGGCAAGTATTGCTTTGTATAATATTTCCTTTGAGTTTAACCTCCACTTCAAGTCCTTTCTTTGCAGTCCCAGAGCTTTTTTATTTTAACACTTAAAACAGGAGTATACATGTGCTGTTCCAAAATGTATAAAAATTAAATGCACATTAGTGGTTCAATGTAATTCAAATTTATCAGGGGTTCAGCCATTGTGAGAATAACACATTTTCAGCACTAACTACTAACAATATAATGGGCATAAATGTACTCATGGGTGACTAACTTGTCCATAACCAAACCAGCAAATGCTATTATTATTATTATTATTATTATTATTGCAACATGCTCTATGCTACAGTTATGTATGTCCTATTTAAAAAAAATACAAGTGTATATGCTTTACCAACTGGACTCTAAAATATTGACCTGTCAAGTATTGATGCTTTCTTTGTAAATGTAAATGATCTTAAAAAAAATTATTGTATTATGTATTTAATTGAAGTGCTGCGTGTATTGAATAGGCAACTTGGTGTATGTCAGCAGCTGACCATTTTGTGCTACAAAAGCCTGAAAGCTGAAGCCTAGATCACAAAGCAGAGAGAGAGAGAGAGGGACAAATTATGTCTACGTGGTACATATTGATTAGTTTGCCTTACAATAGATTTTGTTATTTTTCCAGAATAAGACAAAGCTTCTTCTAACTGCCCCTTTACAAGAACAGTGGATTTCAGAGTTTACTAACCACATACTTGGGTGACAGGACTTTTCTTGTTTCTATTCCGTATAAATTCTTTTTTTTGGAATGGCCATCCGAATTGGTCCTTCTCTAACTTTATTCCTAAAAGCCAGGCCTAACACACTGTTGAGTTTACAGTTGGTTTCTAGACTCCACTTGGCACTCTACTAGTTGGTATCTCCTATGCTTATGATGCTTATGATGGCCCTACATACTTTACCAGAAAAAAAGAATGTGCTAACAAGAAACACTGTTGCTCCACACTAAACTAATTAGTTATCTGTAAACCAAGATAAAAAATCATAAAGTTAAGGTGATGTAAATTGTTTAATGGGTGTATGTTTATATTAGGTTTTGTAAATTGAAAGCTAAGTTATCATTCAGAAAGGGATGGGAATTTACCTGCTTAACAGATTTTATATTACCCACTGGCCTAAATACACACTCTTCCACTGGATGCAGAAGTGTCAGAAAATGCTCTTATCATTTTATGGATAGTGTTTTTTCGATTGTCTTTCTTAAAAAAAAAAAGAAAATTCATGCCTTGAAACTGATTGACATATGGGCTGGTATGTAGGTAGAGGGAGGGGGAGCCGTATGGATCTTCTAACTAGGTGTACTAGCTTTTACCATCCAACAGGAGAATAGGCTCAAAAATAATATATAAATCTGATCTACAGATACTTCTTCTTTATCTATTTTACTGACATTTGTTAGGTGGTATTATGGGAAAATTTTGGAGACTGGGAAATTTGCTTTCTGGTTTTACAGAATGAATTATTTACTTTATTTTTGTTTTTAAACATATACAAATAAAACTAAATCATCTGACTAACCTTTATTACCCACTGTGATATTATAAGTCATGTAAAGTTGACATGTCATGCCATTTTTAGGTATAATATAGTTTGAATATTTCCTTAGGTGTGTTTGAGTCACTAGATCTTTATATTCAGGACTGTTCACAGAAATACCTAAAGTTTATTTTTGTCAGCATTGACATTTAATGTGACAACATTGAGAAAAGATTTTACCTTTTTACATCTCACAATTCCGTGAAAACTAACTTCTGGTAAAGTGTGGAATTTAGACTGCACATCCCCTGGCGGGACATGTAAAACTCTTTTACATCTAGCAATGGTTCTTCCTGTTTTAGCTGCTCTAAAACTCCTACTTTTCTCAGATCACTGAGTAGCTACTCAACCCATTAAAAAAGAACACAGAAAACACTAACAAAGGGGAAATTCAAGTATCAAAGAACATTTTCTTACTCAGCCCAATTTTTCCCAGTCTTACTACTGAGTGCATGAACATTCCAGCATAAAGAAGTGATACTGCTATCAGTATTCATGAGTAAAGCAGGCACCATAACTGTGTTATAATTGTGCACCTCTGTAAAGTGTAATCACTGTTTCAATGTCAGGAAATATCTTTTTTTTTAAAGCAGTCTTAACATTAAATTGTAAACATAATGTAAAAGGTTCAATTACCCTTTTACATAAAATTTTATGTAAAACATTTTTCAAACTCACGGCCCCCTAGGATACTTACATTACATTTTCCTGGAGACTGCAAGCCATTGGTTCTGTGCATGCCTGAAATTGAACGTATTCCACAAAATAAATTAACCAGCACGGGATCTCATGCATGCGCAGAGTGAGATTTATGCTCAGAAGTTTATCGTCGGATCTCACAAATACACAGAGCAGGATTGCTAATGTCCTCAGGATGCTGAAAGATGTGGGACATATCATGGAACACTGGAAATTTGCTAGGTGTGGTAAGTATAGTTATCAAGTGCTGTTCAGCAAGAAGGGCATGTGTGAAAAATATTTTCAGCACAAGGTCTGCTTTAGGATTGCTAGAATGAAACCTACACAAAAAGCTGGAGAACAATGTCTTTATGCTGAAATTTGAACACAGAGATAAGAAAAGGAATCCCTTCATGGTTGTGCTACTGTCAACTTGGTCGTATGCTATTACACATGACTGATTAGGACTCAACTGACAAATTTAAGAATTGCTATTCTAGTATTCTTTATCCAATGTGGAAATAGTTCATCTTTGTCTTCATTTAGGATTTCTTATACAAAAGAACCTACCACATAAAAAGTCTTACTGTACCATATACTAGGAAAATGTTTGCAAACTTTTAATGCACAGGTATCTCGCCCCTGGTATGTTCACTAGTAACCGATGCTGGCGATGTAAGTCAACGACCTTTTAACTAAATTTACAGAGGTACCCATTAGATTAGATCCATTGACACATCTCTTGGGACTACACTCTCTCTAAATTGTTTAATAATCTGGTTATACGCATACTGATAGCAGCCAGTTTTTTCACTATGCAATGGAAATCAACTGATTCCCCAGTACTATCTAAGCTATTTTTGACTTCTTGTTTATCTGACATTATGGATAAACATAAAGAAATCTGGGCATCTTGGGATCAGCGTACGCCCCCCCATAATTTTCTTACTTTATGTTTCTCCTTTTTGCTTTCTGTGCCTCCTTCTTCATTTTGTCCTCTCCATGGTTAAGATATATGAAGGATTGCCAAGACCTACTCATGCCAAAGATGTCTTATGCTTTCCCTTGGTAAGCCTGACTGTATTTTGATTTTTTTTTCTACCTTCCAGATGAATTTATGATCTTTTACAGCCTCAAAAGCTACCTTGGAGATTTGACATTTCTAGATTTTACTCCTTCAGGCATAGTACGAATCGGGCTTTATAAACTTATTAAGAGTGATGTGTCTTTTTTTATGTTTATGTATATTTTATGTGATCTGTAGTAATGTGTTGTAACAGTGCTTTCCCTTGCTTTTCCTTACATATAGGGTCACATATAATGCTGTTAATACAAATTTATGTATGTTTTTGTTCATTGTGTATGTCTTTTCTGGTTGAAGATACTTTCTTACAAAAGAGCCTACCATTTGTTTTGTTGGCTGCAAGATTCATTGTGGAGATGCACAGGACATCCCTCTCCATTATACTTCAGCATAGAGGCTTATTTACCATTTTGTGAACACTGACACACTTAAAGTACAGGTTTACCATGATAACTGACAGGCAACAAAAAAAAGCAAATTAAATAAATGCCTTTCCAGGAAAGGTATGCATAATATGCATAATAGACGGGAGAAATAGTGTTGCATTGGTGAAGAGACAGGAGGTCCCAGTAGAGACCCCTTGCTTTGCCCAATCCATGGCATTTTGACCAGAGTGCAAAGCAATTACTACTTTTATAACTATGAAAGTATTAGTAAGTATTTTTAAACCACCATTTTGGTACTAAAATAATGCTGCTACAATTGATGTTGATATGTGCAGTGAGGAGTTAACAATATAACGTTCTACTGGTTATCAGTAGCTTAGTCTACAAATACAATGTGATATCATACCAAAGTCTGAATTAGAATCTGAACTGAAGACAATTTGTATAATAAGCATTGACTGTATAGCCTTCAAATAAAAATACTAGGCTTTTCAGACACAGAATCAGTGATTACGCTTTTGCCCTTTCACTTGCTCCAGACCAATAAGCATAAAAGACATTTGCATTTGGTTTTATCTATGAACAGCCAGCAATATATTTGACTAGTTGCGCTTTTTACATTCCTGTTTAAATTTAATGAGCTCTGAAGAAGTAAATAGGAAATTTAAATTTTATACTTTGCAATCTCACCACAAACTGTGCCTTTTCATCTTTATTGAAAGACATGAGAAAATCTTTTAAAGAACTCACAGCCTAATGGGTTTTCCACAATCTTGTACCAACAAATGTTTTTAGCATTAGTAACCTGCTCGAGTTAATGCATATAAGGCATGTTTATCATGTGCCACACCATTTGAAGTGTTCTTAATTGTCTTGAGATTAGATAGCATGATAATGTTTGCAAAGGTCATCAACTCTGTGTTGTAGTTGAAATTGTGAGCTAGAGAAAATAATGCTCATCTTAGATTCTAGTTTAAGGTCTAACAGCTAGGTTATGAACTTTGTTAGTTAATGAAAATCAGCAATTTGTTCACAGTAGCATTCACTTTGTGGTGCTAAACAACCTTTTATATAGTATAAATACTGTAAAGATCCTCATAAACTCATGCTTTATTATAATTTTTAACATCTCTTTTTTTTAGTGGATTCTTGGAGGATTTACTTCTGCAGTATCCTTTGGATAACACTTTGATTGGTAGGTATCAGAAAGTGCCAAGCAATCCTTTCTACCATTACAAGCCAAGTAATAACTTCTGGACCACAATGGGGTTGATTTATTAAAGGATTTGTTCTATGGCAAGGCTGTCCACTGACAAAGTGAATTATCACTCTGCAAAGGAACACATCTTTGATTTGATAACATTTTACTTTGCAAAGATTACCTAATCACAAAGAAAAGTAATATAGGAAGTCATTTACCTCCGTGTCTGCCTGCTCCCATACTTACCTGCTTTCTCTTTCTCTACTGCTGCTGGTAAAATCTCAACCAACCCTGCCAACCCCCTCCCCTCCACACACAGCCTTTCTCTTCCCCACCCTTTCAGCAAGATACACACTTCTTCTAACCTCATACTCATTCACCCAACTCACAAATTCTTAACCCCCCTTCTATTGCGGTTTATGGAATGCCAGATCTGTTTGCAATAGGCTAACCTCTATCCTCAACATTCTCCTATCTAAATCTTTGAATTTACTGGCTCTCACTGAATTTTGCTGGACACACATTAGATCTTGTATTTTCTAAACTCTGCAACCTCCTTGACAACTCACTATTTCCCCTTTCTGACCACAATCTCCTCACCTTCACCCTATCTAATTTGTGCACCCCCTTTGCCATTTTTCAGACCAGGTCAATGGCAGGGAAATATCCGTAACCTCAACCACAACCTGTTCTCCAACTGCCTTACATCCCTAACCCCGACTCACATCCCCAGAACAAGCTGACACTCGGTTTACCCCTTCTCTATCATTTGACTATCTTCTAAATCCCACACTTGCTGCCCCCACAATTACCTTCTCTACCCAAGACACAGACACACTACTAAAGATAAAATTGTCCAAATCAGACACGATGTCCACCCCTTCCACCTGTAAATCATCACTAACCTCTTTCAGCCCTGTTACTCTGAATGCAGTTTCCTCTTTTCTCTCATCATCTCCATCAACATACATCATCAAAACATCTACTACCTGTCCACTTGACACAATCCTAAAATCCACCACTACCTGTCCCCAGCGAACCCCAAGCTCCTTGTACACACGTTTCTGGTCTCTCATCCAGACAACTGTAACATCATGCTCCCTGGTATTCCATTTACTCTCCTCTATAATCTATAATGCATGCTGAAACCAGCTGTTTGCCTGATGCTTCAGTGCCTGTGCTTGTTCAATGCTACTGGCTTTACTCTGAGATATATTGATGCCTCATGGATATATGGAGATTCATTGTGAAGCCTCACTGGTACATGGTTAGATACATTGTTATGCCTTATGTCTTGTCTGCCTCATGAATATATTTTCATGCTAATTTGAAGTCTAATAGTGTAATTCTTTGGAGCCTGCTAATAGGGAGGAACATTGGGAGTTCCCGCTTCCCCTTTATTTCACATTTACTTCCTACCGAGCTACCTTAAATGCTGGATAGCTCCTTCCCTGATCTCAAAGACAACTTTTTTTTATACCTAGTGTTTTTTTTTTTTAAACCTAGTGGATGAACTTTGAACTTCGTGTTGTTTGAGTATGTGTTATATCTAATCTTTTCAGGTCATTAGGCAAATAAGTGTAGGGCTCTTTGCCCTGAAATTATGTCCTAAAGCAGGACTAGACTGATGGGTTAGAAGGTTTCCCTTTGTACAGGACATACAGACAGATGTGTCAGTAGAGGCTGACAGTAGGCCAAATATAATGGTTATGGAGAGGTTTGTTTTCTAGGTTGTAATAATGAGAATACAGATTATGGGAATGTTTGCTTTTAAAATTGAGAGTAATAGAAGCTTTGTGTAAGGCCTGGTCAGTACCAGTATTCTCCAGACACCAGTTCCCCAATGTAACGCTGCTATCTTCACCTATAGCAGTGCCCGCTCAGCCTTGGCACAAGGGAAGGTGTCTGGGGATAAGCCAGCAGCTGACCAGGAGCCCACAGATACACAGTACAGAATTACCAGGGAATCCAGAAACAGCCGAGGTCAAAACACAGGAAATCAGTCCACCAAATGAGGTACAAAGGAAAAGGAACAAGCAGAGTTGGGTCACAAGCAAAGGTCGGTCCAGGCTGAGCGGATTGTTAGAACAGGCAAAGGTCAGCAACACAAAAATACCCAGAATCTCTCCAGCACAGATAAGCCCAGCTAACACGACAACAGGCACTGATGACTGGGAGCAGAGAGGCTTTAAAGTCCCAGCAGCCAATAGCAGTACAGGACTGAGTTAGGAGCTGATCAGCCTCCAAAATCCCCTTCAACTGTGCGCAGCCCAACAATGGATGCTGGGGATGCCAAAATACATGAGGCACACACAACTAAAGGGAAACAGAGGCTGCTGCTTTCTTAGTTCTCCTGGCTGATGAAAATTACATTGCTGGACAGAACAAACAGGGTTTTTTACTGCGATGCTGCACAGCATGGAGTCGCCAGACACAGCATTTCCTAACACTCTGGCTAGTAAAGCATTGTTCTTCAAAAACCTAGTTTTATTGACACTGGATTTAATAATATTTAATTTTATTATATGAACAGGTACTTTCTAAATATAAAATCAAAGTGAACACCCTTGGAAAATTTTTATCAATTTTAAAATGGAAACAAGGAAAACTGATTTTGCTATTGGGGAACACTGTAATACAACAATTACATTTACCTTTCAAAGCAGCATTTTACCTAGCCCATTGTTAAATTACCACATTTAGCTTTCATACCATTTAGCCTTAAAAAAAAAACACCTAATTAGCCAATAACAGTAACTGAGCTCTTTTTGCTGCATTCCCTAATAGCGTATGTACTTGTGGAAACAGGAAATTACTTTAGCTTGTAGCTAACTACAGAAGATGTAAGAAGCAACAGACTGTGTGGCGCAGCTTCAGTAAGTTACAACAGATGCTTCAGTTCTTTACTCATTCTCAATAGGTTTTAAATATAGCATGATGGGAGATCTACAATTAGAGCGTATTAACAGTTTGTGTATCCTATGGAGCATATGGTTCAAATAACATGATTCATTGTATACATGTAAGGCTTCTATATACAGTAATCAGAATAATGAAACTGAAGCAAAATATCAACCCTATCAGATAATATGTACAATCAAAGTATCTGTTAACCATTACAAAATGGTTTGAAGCAGGTAAAATATAAATATGATACACAGAAAAGATAAGCCCCGCACTTGTTATTCATCTTCAGCCAGGTGTTTAGGCTGTATAGTATATCATGCACTATAAAGTAAAACATTATTCACTAAATTTTGTGTGGATCTTTTATACTTTTTGGGGTATAGTCTATTGAAATAGTTTTTATTATAGTATATAAATATATTATATTTATTATAAATTTAAAAATCTCATTTGTTCTATTTATTTACGTGGTGTTTGACCATGTCTCAATGGCAAATGGCTTGGAGTTAAAACATTTGACAAAAGTCTTTGTTCCTTACGAAGGTAGCACTTGCCTGTGTGCTATAGGTTTGGCTGCAGATTGGTAAATCTAAAACAAAATTTTGCTGTACGAGACTTTGTACTGAACACAATTATTCCCATGCAAAAATGTGCTGTGATCCCCATGATCCATTGACTGTGTGTAAAGCCTTGGGTCAAATGCCTCCCTATAGACAAGCCTCCAATTAGGAGGCTAGTTACACTGTCCCATTTGTTAGTTGCTAACAGGATTTCGGTATGCAAAGAATCATATTTGGGTGTTGCAAAAATTGTCAAGTGTCTGCAACAAGTATCAAATATTAATGCACCCACAGCAGGACAGGAACTGGATGCTATTACGGCCAATGAGCATCTGATCTGAACCTGACTAAATACTGAGATGTGATTGACAGGTAGGAGAGGATTGCAGTGTAAGTGTAATATTAATCAGCAGGTAGAAGCAAGGAAAAGACTACAGGATACAGCAAGGATACAAACCTCAAGAGTGCACAGATCCCCTTGGCTTCTCTGGGACTGCTGAGTAGCATATCACTGACAGGGGCCATATACACGCACTCTGCAAAAGGAGGCACCAGAAGGCAGAATGGCTGCTGTCTGCTACCAAATGTCCCCAGCAAGACTGTACAGAGGGGAAAGTATTGCAAGAGGGGTAAGTGTAAAGCCAATGGCTCCTTAGTACTTCTTCAGTATCAGTAGCATCAGTATGAAGCAATCCTGTTCTTTGGATTCAATTAGCATTCTATCAACACTAAGACAATAAAATAGTTTGAAAAAGTTTTTAAATGTATTTTTAGCTAACAAACTTAGCAGTTGTTTACTTTATTCTTCTGGTTTCTGGTCTCCCACTAAAAAATACCACTCCACACAGCATGCTAATAAACTAGACCTAGGTGTTGCATACAACCTTTGGGTTCAATTTAATCACATATGATCAATTGTAATCATCATTCCATTTCTGCGAGTCAATAGCTCCATAATTCAGAAACAAAAGAGTATGTCTGTTTTAAATGTTATAATTGAAGCAACCTTGATGACAAATGATGCCTTAACAGAAAAGTTCACTGATATACTCCCTAAAACACTGTCAATCTCTCTACTTAAGCACAAATCTAAAAACTCTGCCTTCAGACTCTCTTACATCCCTCTGGACCATAGAACTTTCTTCAATGATCTATATTAAGATATCATGTTCTGAATTTCCTCTGTAGATCAAAGTATCTATGTGCATGCAAGAGTTCTACAGACTCACAATATGTCATTCCATTAATCTATTTATTAATGTCTTTTCTATGAAACATTTTTACAATATTTTAAGAAAGAGATGTATATATTGAATGATGTAATGTAACAATTTAAAATAATCTTCAACTTGACTATACAAATACATATGACACATATGATATAACTAAATTATTTTTTAGACACCCATCTAGTTATTCTGTTGTCTGTATTTCTGCAGGCTATACTACTTCCAACAATCTTTTGTACAGTGATCTATGATGCATAACATATCATAAACAATTTTCATTTAAAAATAAATCACTTTTTTATGCTTTGAATGATATAATAATTCCTTATTTTCTGCAACCACTTTCTGTCTATATGCATACAATCCAGTGTGTCAAATGATTTCTCCCGGTGACAAAGTAGACCATGCTCACAATATATTGGTCAAAACTTTGTGAGTACTTCTAATGGCCTCTTGGAAATCACGACATGCCCTAGAAAATTACCTGTTGTTCAAAAGTGATGCCTAAATTAGGCACATTGCTTGTGAGTCTTAGACTGCGTAAGGCCAGTCATGGAAAATGAGCAATGACTTGCAATGAAAAGGTAAAAAAGATGAATAATAAATGAGAAGGAGCAATCACAGAAGAATGTGTGAAGAATTAATATGGTTAGGATGACCTATATCATACTTCCTCAGCACTTACAATAGTTTATATTAAATACATTGAATACTTTCGTTATATTTCCAGGATACGTATCTTCTTTTTTTATTAATATGATTATCACATTGCTTTTTTGAGGAAACAAAAGAACAAAAAGATGACATAATCAACATGAATTGCACTCAATACACTTGATACAGGAACATTCAATTGTATAAAAGTTTTGATTACTATATAATTGTAGATTCAAATATAAACAGAGACTTTGATCATTTGTTATCAACTCTGACGATTTAGCTTTTTAAAATATTATTTAATAGTATTGTTAATATTATTACGGACTTCTACTGGCTTCATATTGTGCACTTTTTTATCTTCTGTATATAAGTGGCGTGAAGCACTAGAAAAAATACAGGCTGACTACAGTACAGAATCTTAAATATGGTGCCCTGTTTAAATAATTCTATTGACTGATTACTTGATCAAGATAATATTGATTTCTATAAACATCATCCATCTCTGCACACTGATATTTTGAGAGGTACCGACTGATGGTGTTAGGTATTTGTATCTGATCACCATCTGCAATAACAGATGCTTAACATGCTTCCCTTACGTGTGCCGGGGATGTTACCTGGCGTGTTACTTCACAGCCAATCAACGTGGCTGAAGATTGTCACTGGGCAAAAGAAGAAAAGAAGATGGAGGAGCCCTGCTAGGGAACAGAGATAGGTTATTGCCACAGCTTTAGTTCCACTTTATTAGGCAAAGGTGGAGCTGAATTTCATAATGATGAGCAATCAAGTCCCCAGAAACCTCCAAGCAATCATACCATTACATATTTTATTGCATTAAAGACCTGGATTCAAAGACCTACAGAATAGAGGGTGAAGACTACAAGACTGTACTCTGTATACGGATACTCATACTCAAGTTGTATAAATACAAATGGCTACAGAATCATAAAATGAGGGTTAAAGAATGCTGTGCTGTTTGCTATATCAGAATGCTCTTCCAATATGATAGCTGCCTAGACCTAAAATTACATGAATGCATAACTATAAAACAACAAACTGTAAAATTAAAGTATAAACAATAAATAAATGTATATATATAATTACACTGGGGAACAATTTTGAAAAAAATTTTTAAGCCTTTTTTCACTAAAATAGGTATGCTGATTCTGAAAGTGCAGTTATTTTTCTTCTATCACGTCAGGTTTTTTTCTCTACGGCTTATATTAATGCAATTACTGTAGCATGGATTTGTATAGGCTATTCATTTATACGCAAGACAGTGTGGTCAGTGGTTGTGCGCTGCTCTACGCAGTAAATAAGCAAAATTTATTTTTCTACTTACACACGTATTTCTTCTTTCAGATCATGTCTGGCTTTGCTGTTTCTTGTCGTAAGTGCCTAAACTTCCCTGATTCATTTTGTTATATCTGTGACAGTTTCACCATTCCCAGTCAAAGGCCGAACATCAACACATTTGTAGAGCAAGCCTATTTGGCATATTTCAGAGGTAAACTTGGAGATCAAGATAAGTCTTGGGCCCCTCATAAGATGTGCAAACAGTTTGTCGAGGGTTTGCGGATGTGGACAAAGAAAACACTTGATAAAATGCCATTTGGTATACCTATGGTTTGGCGAGAGCCAGTAGATCATTTCAGTGACTGTTACTTTTGTATAGTGAAAACTTCAGGATATAACAAGAAAAATAAATGTAACATAGAGTATCCTAGTC
>NC_092861.1:66390979-66394288 GCF_032062135.1 Pyxicephalus adspersus | reverse complement strand
TTGTCAAGAACTTTCTTAGAAACACACATGCAAATATTTACACAGAAATTGTCCACAAACTCTTGGAGAGCTACAAAATGTTTGGTTGCAATATGAGCATCAAGCTGGATTTTCTGCATAGCCATCTTTCTAACTTCCCAGGAAACCTTGGAGCAGTCAATGATGAGCAAGGTGAACAATTCTACCAAGATTTGAAGGTTATGGAAGGATTGTATCTGGGTAGATGGGATGTACATATGATGGCTGACTATTGTTGAGCATCCAGCAGGTGTGTCCACTGAACATTAGGAAAAGCTATAAGCCTAAATGTTTACCTTTACCACTTACCCGATAAATTTTCAAATGTTTTACTGTAAAAATATGTCATAGAGTAACAATAAATCCCTTGTATGAACAAAATAATTTAAAATCAACAGTACATTCAAGTTATTTCATATCTTTTTTATTGTATGTAAAGATTGTATGTTTTTTGACAAAAATGGACAGTACCCTATATTATAAAAACTGGATGTGATAGCAAAAAAACTGGGGTCATTTCTGGATTCACTACTCAAAAATTAGTAAAAAGAACAAGTGTAATATATATATATATATATATATATATATATATATATTTTTTCCCCGGCAGTTCCAGTTAACTTTTATTTATTATATTTTGTCCACATTTTTTATTTTATATACTTTGATGATTTCCTCCTACTAGTGTATTTTCATGGTTACTTCATTGATCTAGCAGAACCATTGATTCTTACATCTTTATATTCCATGGGGCGTTTTAAATCTTTACAAAACTACCTTGTGCACGATTAAAGCCAGGTATTTCTTATCTTCACACATTGTTCTTTTATACAGTCATATATATAAGATTGTTTTCTTACATATTTTTTTATTTGTTGTAATCTTAGATTGTTATTTATACTGTTTCCTGAAGAAGCTTTTCAAGGTAAAATGCATCAAAATTTGGTATAAGATTCACATATACTGGTATATAGTATGTGTTTTGTGTTTTCTGTCCTTACCAGCTTCCAGTTTCAATCCTTTTGCATGCATGACTTCATGAGGCAATATGCCTTGATATGCCACCAATTTAAATATGTTCTTTAATAAAAGTGTTTTTTTTTTGCAAATAACTGTTTTTTTTTCAGCTACAAAGGAGAGTTGATCTACAAGAGAAATACTAAGTTATCAACCTGCAAGGTAAATTGACTGCAGACATTCAATCATGTTCTGGCAAAAATCATTTTTTTCTACATTTTTCTGCACATGGTTGGGTATAGCAAGTGAATTTTTACCACATTCAAAAGACCTTTTAGTAAATCAACTTTTATCTAACAAGGTCTAAACCTTATATTTTCTACAAATCAACCATATTGCTAACATTTCAGTGTTATATAGGCCTATCTACAGGTATCAAAATCCACCCTTAAATTCCCTCCTGCTGCAATCCTCTCACCTACAAGCATTGTCTATTAAATAACAAGACAAGTATAGTAACTCACTCTTATTTATTTATATAATTCTAATGCTTGTCCCCTTCAATTTAATCTCCATGTGTGGAGCAGAACAGTTTCTGTCAGCTGTTTTTAGATCTCTATCAATTACATGGTTTCCTTTAGGCACTATTTTCAATTTAGGAAGAAAAAAAATAAAGTCACAAGGTACCAAATCTGGTGAATATGGAGGATGATCTAGCGCAGTGGTCGCCGACCTTTCAGTCACGGACCACTAAAATTACCAGCTGCTGACCGCGCATGCGGGGAGCCAAGGTGTCAATAGAATGGGGAGAAAACCTCCCCATAGTGATGTCATCATGACATAACCCCAATGATATAAGATCTGAGCCTGCGATGGGAGTCCAGAGACAACCTGCCCACTTCCCTGAGCCTGGGATTTGTAGTCGCCACTGTCATGTAGAGATGCATGCAAAGAAACAAATGCAACCGTACACTTGTGTTCAGCAAGGGCAGAGTTAATTGTGTAATCAACATAATTGCAGCTTACCCACTAGATTTGCAATTTTTATACAAAAATAGATACAATTACTATGTTACAATTTGACTGCTATTTTTGTATACACACGTATTTCAAAATTGCCCATTTACATTTTTTAAAATTATATTCTCCATCATATGAGATACCATACCACAATTAATCCCAGAAGGATGTGATAGTTAATTTGAAGGTAAAGAACACTCAAACAATAAACTTTCATAAGTCATGAAATCAGCTTTAAAATAATTTTACTACCAGTCAATCGGTAAATGAATTCATTTGCTAGTGCTAGAACAAGTCCATGTACTGTCCCTCGGGACCTGGCACTGTTGACAGCTATCACAGCAGTTCTTGCAGGTATGTTTATTTTGTGATGGTAGTGTTACCTTCCCTGACCAACTCACTTCCGGTGCTGTTTGTTCCTGTTTTGTTTGAGCATATTATATATTAACAGTGAAACTGACACACAATAGGCACATTCATTGATACTTAAAAAGATGACATTTGTGGGCTCTACCCCCACTTTTTTTTATAACTAGTAAAGTAAACGTTTATATTCTGAAAGCACATAAACATTATGGCATCATCATAAGCTACCCCATCAGTTGTTAAAAATAAAATTCCTTCTCTCCCTTAAAGCAGAATGAAACATACCTCTCCTTGCGCCATTAGTGGCGCAGACATCTTCAACCAGTTCTATTGGCCATCTTGATTGGCCAGGCTGGAATTATGTAACTCTCGTAACTTAACTGCATTCTCAGCATCCGGATATGCCAGGACTGTACACTGACCTACACAATATACATTCAATAGAAGATTGTGAACAGGCAGATAAGTTTGGTTTATTACAGAAAGGATGTAGCATGTATCTTCTACAATTAAAAGAAAATGCAAGCAGGCAGCTTTTAAAGTTTAGTTCTGCTTTAAAATGTAGTCCAAGTAACAAAATAGTTGTGTTACAAATATCCAAACTTCAAAGTACTCAGCTGCTAAGATTTTAGTGTCTTAATCTCTAAACACTCCATTTGTTTACAGGTAGTCCCCGGGTAAGGGAAATCCGACATACGGATGCTTCCTAGATATGAACAGGGCTTCCCTGCTCGCTGTGTGCTTGGATGTGGTAGGGGGTGGTCTGCATGACTTGCAGAAGAAATCTTTTGCTAAATACACCTAAGGTTGTGAGTGATCTTAGGGGGGTGAGCTCTTTCTGCAGCCTCTAGTAACTCATTAATGACCAAGACAAACTCTTCATTTGTTTCTTTTTGCATATCCAAGCACACCTTACTCCATAAGTTAATGAATGTCTAGGCTCCATAA
>NC_092861.1:66382269-66390577 GCF_032062135.1 Pyxicephalus adspersus | reverse complement strand
CGTGGTTTAGTGATTCATTCAAGACTGGCCAGGGACAACCATGTCCAATGGGGGAAGGATGCAGTGGAGTGCCTCTCACTCACCCCCCATTCCCTATTCCACTGATCTTAACACCACTGTGTGTTCAGCACTGTGTCACTAGTTCTAGTATTCTAGTGTCACTGGAAATTATTGGAAAACATTATTTTGATAAGTGTACATTGTAGTGTACAGTGTAGCATTGGCAGTCTGGCTTCAGCTTCTTTAGGCTGCGCAGAGGCAAGATGATCACACCCAATGGGGGCAAAAGAGTGAACAGATTAGAGCATTCATAGTACAATTTCTATTTTAAGTACTTTACTTTGCCATAATATGTAAGACAAATATTTACCATGATTGTAAATTGTATTGTCATATTTTAATACTATTTAAGTACAGAATGGTAGTCACTGGAAGGCACATTGTTCTGAAATAAATATCATGTGCAGTACCACTGTATATTTAAATGGGATAGCAATACCATGAGAACTAAACTGGAATGAATATCTTCATGCTTATGGATATTTTTACAGTTTCAATACAGCTCCAACTCCATAGGCAGGACCGTCCATAAACTTTGCACCTATAACGTTGTAGTCAGGCATGTGTTGTGCTGTGTGGTCCCATACAGGAAGCACCATATGCATATTTAATAAACAAATGTGGCAGTCCCAAGGGAGATACAGTTAAAAAACATTAAACAGAAACAAAGTTTATACATTATTAACACATTTTAACAATACTATATACAGTAAGCTGTTCACATTCACATGTATCTAAGCATCAAAAATATACTTTCCATGAACTATTCCAATTTCTCATGAAATATAGGTTTGAAAGTTGTACATTCGTATTTTCAAATAACACAATTGCATAAATGTATTCCCTTTTAAACGCATTGATATTCTGATTATGACAACAAATGCAGATGGGTGCAGGGATAGCAAAAATATAGCTCTTCTTCTATAACACCTAAAGCTAGAAGCATACATTCACATTAAAAAAGTTGACTAGCCTATTAAATGTTTTAGACATATTTGAGCTTCTCTCAGCTTGCAAACAAAGATGATGTTTCACAGAAGACAAAGGGAACAAAGCTGTAGACAAAAGTTTATTTACACCATACAACATTTTAAATATTTTATACAGAGCTGCAGCAAAGAAAGCCACCATGAGCTTCCAAGATAAAACTGCAATAATAAAGATGTGAAATATATTATTCATATAAAAGTGAGATTATTACTTTATTGCATTTAAAGCAATGAAGAACGTAGCTCAACAAACATTCATTTAATGACAAAAATTTTGCTCTTTTTTATATTATAAAGTAAAAAGTGTAGTAATGGCCAAACAGACTGTTATAAATTTTAAAAACTGCATATATACATTGTGCTTCATGGTGAAGTTTTTTGAAAACTAAACCAAATGAAGCTGTTACAACATGAATTGTTGTTTGAGGTTGATCTATAAAGATTACCTTACAAATCCATTCCACGGGTACTTACAACACATGATGGTAAGATTTGTACACCTGGTTCTGCACTAGATTTGCTAGTGAGAGTAGACAAAAAAATTAAAAAAAAAAAAAGAAAACCAAAATAAAACACTGACATTTGGCACATGAAGATCCTGACATGAAGTGGCCACAAAAGTCCGGACGCCAGGCTTCTAAAGTCTTTCACATGTGTCAGTGCAAATGACTTTTTGTCTTGTTTCAGTCTGTTTGTAGTGTGTATATTAAACCTCAGTTTGAAAGTCGCCTTCCTGTACATCTAAAGGCAAATTCAGACATTTCTCCCATTCTGAAGGTCTAAGTTCTAAAGTATCTTTTGCTTCTGAATCTAATACATTGATTGTTGTATAATGTTGATATTCATTTGGGTTTTTGAAACTGTCCCATGGGCTCTTGTTTACTGCTGGGTTTTCCTATGGACAGAAAGAAGAAAAAGAAAATTAACACATGTAAGTCACAAACCTAAAAATAAACGTAATATGAACAAAAATACACCACCACATCACCCTAGTTTGCCCTAAACTTTGGTTACAATTTTTTTATGCCTAGACTTAACTATACACATTTTTGAAGAGGCACAACTATATACAACATATACTTACATGGGTGCACTCACAGAGGCGAGTTTATTTTAGAAAAAGTTTATTCATACCTAACAAACAAAAACACTTTTTAAAAAATCATTTTTCTCAGCCACACCTAATTTCAAATAGAGAAATCTGTCTTAAGTTCAAGAGAACCCTACTATATCCGAACAAGTTTTCTAAAATGCCTCCAAACTGAATCTCTAAAGCATCCTGTGATTTCTCTTCTATGAATGATTCTGTCACAACATAGTATCACAATTCTGGGGTTATAAAACACCTACTGACATGGTTATTACATCTTTATATTTATACAACAAAGTTTAATATAAATCTCCAAATAGCCACAAATGAGGATCAATCATACAATATATACTACCCTTTCTCAACCTTCTTATAGGGGGGAAATAACTTTCAGGTCTTCAGGGAACCTCTGCTATAATTACTTTATCTACCTATCACAGTACATTAGTGTGGTGGTCAGTACCACCACTGTGGTGGAAGAATGCCTCCTACAGTGCTGGCCAGAGGGAAGAATGTTACCCATATAGATGAATAAAATGGTATCACCTAAACTGATTGGGAGACACAAATTGCTTATTGCCCAATGAACCCATAGCAACTTCTGGAAGAACCCTATGTTTCTATAGTTGATTATGGTACCATTAAGGGAGATAATGGGGAACCGTTAACAAACATCCTTGTTGTAACGGTGTGCCCCTGAAATGGCCTCTGGATTAATTCTTACAACATAAGGAAAGTTTTAACAGCCCTTAAGTGTTCCACAGCTACATCCACCACTTGGGTATTACATTCAGTATTCATTAAGGAGAAATACAGCATAACTTAAATTATCCAATCATGTGAAATGCGGATACTTTTCCATATCTACATGATTGAGTATTCAAAGTGAATAGGAATTTGCCTTTCACATGAAGAGGATATGCATACATTTGAGTGAATGTTCTAAACTCATTTAGTAAATCAGCCTACATATCTACTCAAAAAAAGAAGAAAAGAAAATACAACGCAGAGTAAGTGTAAATAATAATAACAAGCAGAATGCTCTCTAACTTCGTGAGAGGTAGAAACTCTGCTAAGATTCTATATTAGCCTTTTAAAGTTATTTTTAAGTTGCCATTATACATTTTTATTTAGCAATGCTGGTGTCCATTAGTGGTTAAGGAAAGTAAAAATCCCGGGGGGGGGCAGTCTACACGTCCTGTATGTTGTAAGATTTCAAGGCTGGTATTTTATTTACCTCATACTGTGACTATAAAATTGCCAAAATTTCCCCTGCATGGGGTCTTACCACATCGCCCCAGTAGAAAAGGTTCATTTTGATTAATTTAAATAATTCAAAAAAATGAACCTTTTTGCTTAAAGAAATACGAACACTACTTTGCTGATGTCCTGAAATTTCTAATCACGTGACTGGTACATAATTCTAAGGTTGTTGTAGGGTAGAGGAGTTTCACTTTACACAGTGAATGTTTGGTAAGCAAAGCTTTATTTACTTTAAATAAATCTTAATGAGCTAGAATGAATCTCTTTTTTCTCTTAAGATTACATAGCTTTTTCCTGTCTCCTAACATTCATTTTATTTATTGCCATGATAGTGAAGTCCAAGCATCATTAGAGCTAAAACACTAAATATTTTTTAATAGTTAGTAAATGTATTTTTGTTTTGCCTAAATATAATAAATAAGCAAATATTTAGATGTATGCTTGACATTTTTCTGGACATGCCCCACAATTATGTTTGCTGGGGTTGGATTTACTAAGTACCTTTTTCATGTTTTTTAAATTTTTTAGTAATATTAGAAACTTAGAAATTCAGTTTAAAATTAGAAACTTACCGTGCTTCCAGTATTTGGTATATCCCGAAATCTTTCCAGAGTTTGAAATTTCTGATTTAATTCCTGAAATAATTCCATGTGCCTCTTTCTGGTATGCATGACCTTCTGTGTAAAGAACAAAATATAACAGAATCACATTAAAACAAGTCATTTTTCATTTTATGTATCAAAAAAAGGTATGTACTGTAATTTAAAGAGAACTTGACATAAATCTAAGCATAGTTAACTGACCTCACTGATTTAAATTGCTATAAGCAGGCAGAAAGAGTGTATATCTTGCCTTCAAAACTCTTGTTCACAGACATCCCAAAAACCTCAGTTCCTCTGTCTTTTTTTTTTTTGTGGCTATAATAATAGCTAATATACTAATAGCTATAATATCCCACTGACAATACAAGTAGGGCAGCAGCCAATAAAAGGGTACCAAAACTGCAATATTGAGTACAGGTAGTCCCTGGGTTACATACGAGATAGGGAATGTAGGATTGTTCTTAAGTTGAATTTGTATGTAAGTCAGAACAGGTAAATTATTTTAATAAATACAATTAGGACAGATGTTTGTCTCAACATAATATTGGGCATTGTGGTGTCAGTTACTTTATAGAATCCTCACGGTGAGCTAATCACAAACAAAGCAAAAAAAAAAAAAAACAAACCTTATGGAGCCTAGACATTCATTAACTTCTGGAGCAAGCTGTGTCCCATATTTATATTTTGGTTTGTGCCTGATTTGGGTGTTCTTTAGGTGCACAGAAAGATTTAAACAGAACAAAAATTCCCTTAGGTCTTGCTGCTTGTTGTTATTGAATATATTGGTTTCATATCTCTATTTTAATTTATTTCAACTATCGAGTATTGTAATGCAAGGCATTAAATTCATGTTACTATTACAATACATACATGTATTTTAGATTCATACAGATAGCCATAATGTGAGAAAATGAACAAACAGTTGATTAAACATTAAAATTTGACAAAATAAATAAAAAATAGGTCAAAACAACTTTTTATATAAATGTATTTGTAAATTTGCTATCCTTTCTCCAGAATATGCTATACATTTGTTTTATATCCATATAAATATATATATTATAGATGGAAGAGACTGCCTAGTCATACAATTACTGTTTACATCTGTTGGTATGTGTTGTAATATAAAATATTCTTTTGTCTCAAATAAATTACCACATTTTCGTCCAGTAAATCCAGATCTTACAGACTTGGCTGTTTTAAAGAAAATGTGTTGTCCTTTTATGCTCAGTTGTGAAACAGGTTTGTAGGTATTACCGGTATGTTACACATATTAATGTTGTAACCTTTGATGTTGTATCCTTCTTGAGCTACTTTCTTAATGACATGCCAAAGAAGCACTTCAAAAATTCTAAATGTAATTTTTTTCCTATACTCTATTTAAACCAAGCTCTCTTCAGAGACTTGAAAGTGTTTCACATGTTTTGAAGGAGCATTTGTGACTCCTCCAGAAAAATTTAGCTTTGAATGGAGACTATTCAAAGGAAGGCATTGCTGATTGTGCATTTAATTTACTATTCAAGAACTGCTAACCTTTATTCCATTTAATAAATAAAATCAGCAAAAACTTATTGACACTTTCCTAAAAAATGAGTGATACATGGTATTATAGGGTATTTTCAGGGCTAGCCCAAGACATTTATTGCCATAAGGTAGAATTGTTTTGCCCCCCCCACCCAGACCTAATCACCCTTTTATTACACTTGTTGCTATACAGACTTTAACATGAGTGTTATAAACTGTAAAAAGGCATTTAAGCTAAGGTTTTTTTAGATATGGCAAACTTTACATTGTTAAATTCGTTTATTTGATCTACATCTGTTACCCCTCATCAATTTTTCCCCATGCCTACTATACTCCCTCAGCACCCATCTCTCCATGCAAATTCTTCCATTATTCAGATTGTTTAGCCTAAGGATGAGCATAATTACTTTTGCAGTTCAAAGCATTTTTCTGCACAAATTTTTTTAAAGTAACCTTTAATCCTATGAAAACACACTTGGCATCCTACTACTTTTATATTCCATTAATTATATCAGCCTAATACCTACTCCCAGTTGTCACTGCAAAGGTTAATTTAGTCAAGGATGCCACTCAGGATTTCCCTGACAGGGGATCTGTCATTTATTGGTGGCCTTTGATGAGTAGACATCAACAAGCATTGGGATGGTATTATTGGTGATTGATACCTGGACTAGTCCCCTCATCAACCAGCTATATCTCTTTTGGGGGAGATAGGGGACAGGGCCACTTCCAGCTAACATATGGATCTCCCGATGTGTGTAGAAATGTGTATGGCCTGGTATATTACAGTAAAGAGAGGTCATAAACTTGCTACCCTCCCTTTTCTGGCCTCCCAGGTTGTATGCCTAGATTAAAGTCTGATTGACATGTTTGGAAAAAATGAACACTACCTAAAACTTCAAGCAATACCCCAGGCATGTTACTTTAAGGATCTGTGTATTTTAATTGTTGAACTCTTGTTGAATATGAAAACATTTTTTTTTTTTTTTTTTTTTACATTGGCAAGTCTCTCATGACAGTGCCCAATACCCCATATCCTTTTTCCAAAGTTTGCCTATGAAAAAAAAAACCTTAAGCTATTAACCCTTATTGTTAGCTTTTATGGAAATTGTAGGGGAGTGGAATTCAACAGCTCTGCTTACCCTCACACTAAACATTTTAGGTTCAATTAATGAACCTTTACACCACGATAGGGTTTTTTTTCCATTTTTAATTCTTATTGTACTGGCCAAAAATAACTTTCACTTTTTGAAAATATTGCCTACTTTAGGGCATCTGCTTTAAATACCCAATTAGAAAAGACTTAATCAACCAGCTGCACCATATATGTGTCTGTTCTCACATGGGTAAACCACTAATGAAACAATCTTCAGCATAGCCATTAGATTCATTAGTAGAAGAAGAAAATAAATCCTAGGTAGGCAAAATTGCTGCTGTTGGATATTTATGACTTAATTGCTCAGGAGTTATTGGAGTATTGGACATCTACATTAAAACCAAGCAGAGAACCTAAAGTCAGAACCGTTCAAGAAAGAAGGAGATGGGTAAAAATACACCATGTGAATTTGATTTTCAAACTGAATAAAACACTACACAGGGTGTAGATTGCTATCTGAACATGATTCCCTGGTATAGCTGGCAAATACTTAAAGCAGAACTAAACCCATTTTATGCCCACTTATCCCCACCATTACCTGTACCCATCATGGGCACTACTCTTTCCGCCCTTCCTTTTATCACAATAAAGTCCTGCCTGATTGCAAAGTGGAACTTTAGTTCTACTTTATATAACTTTTGTTCTGATGGTTGCGTTAGGTCCACTGCTTTCTGCTGTTTGATGCTTTTTTAAAAATGTTGTATTTATTTTTTTATATATACATGAACTAAATAGGCAAACCATGCAGCAATGTTTTGCATACCTCTTTGGCATCCTCATTGTGGCTTTATGGCCAAAATCAGCAACTTAGTTTGCTAACGCCTAGACCATCCATTGTGTTTCGAGTGATCAACTTGAATATTTAGGTTATTTTGGAAATAACCAGTTTCAGCTTTAAATGTGTTATGGACATTCGTATAAAACATTATAAAGGCATTTAGGGCATTCATAATATAATGGCATAATTACTGTAAAAAGTGCCCATTTTGCTTTCAGAAAGCTGCCAAAGGAAACATTTGGGGTGGCCTAATTTTTAAGGGTTTTTTGTGTTAGGTGTCTTAATTGGACTGTGGAAGAAAGGGTTCAACAAGTGTTTAATTGAGCCAATTAGGTAATCAGCAGTGTTTGTATTCTGCTGTCACAGATGAGTGAAACATTTAGTCAAACTGAGAGGCGATTGTGAATCACTTAATTAGTTTAATTGAATACCTTGTAGATTGAAACTAAAATGCAAACGCTCCTTTAATAGTGTATGGTGTAACATAGTCACAATCTCTATGAAAATCTTAATGATAAATAAGGGTATTTTTTTCTTTTCATGGGTTTGGTTATTACGTTTTTATGCAAATATTATACTTGTTTTCTATGCTTTCATCAGATTCATTAAATATTTAGGAACTAATCTGTTATTATTTAAGACTAAAAAAACAATCAGTTACATTTGTGACCCTCAAAACAATTTAAAATTTTGACTTGTGTGCCAAGCCTTATCGCTTTAATTTACCCAATGCTACTCTCACAGCAACAATAATAATAATAAAAAAAGCAACAAAATAAAGATAATATAATTATGAATGGTTAAAAATATAATTAGCCAGTATTTACATATTTGTTGTGATATTGT
>NC_092861.1:66257940-66381650 GCF_032062135.1 Pyxicephalus adspersus | reverse complement strand
CCGATCGGATGACGTAGGTTGGGAAAAAACTTGCCGCTCTCACTGGGCATTCATGAGATCGGCAATTTTTCCCCTTTTTATGAAAAGGCTCCTTCTGCGCATGCCCACAATGCTCGGGCATGCGCAGAAGGAGCACCCAAGAGCCTCCCAGGATGCCTAGGTGATCAAGAATTAGGGGGCAGTTCTGCACCGTCTCTGAGCCAGCACGCCGTCTGCCGCTTGGTCCTCCTCTTCTTTTAGGGTCTTCTTACAATGTCACCCGACCCAGGAGCGAGATCAGATGACGTAGGTTGGGAAAAAACTTGCTGCTCTCACTGCGCATGCATGAGATCGGCAATTTTTCCCCTTTTTACGAAAAGGCTCCTGCGCATGCCCAAGATGCTCGGGCATGCGCAGAAGGAGCACCCAAGGGCCTCTCAGGATGCCTAGGCTATCAAGAATTAGGGGGCGGTTCTGCACCGTATTAAAAAAAGGGTGTTGCACTTATAATGGCAAAATCAGGTAAATAAACTGATCACATTTAAAAATATATTCAATAATTTTTGCATAGCTGCAGGGGTACCAGGAAATGGAAAGAAAGATCACCTTTGAGATTAAAGTATACGACTGAATCAATATTTGCCATGAAAACATGTCTATAGTGAATCACAAAGCAAGGTCACGAAGAATACCACATATATAACCCCAGTATTACTAAGCATGTAAATAAAAATGTGCTCATAGTGGAGGTAGTTTTAAAAGCAGGGAAAGAGATTAAAATCGAGCTCTGGCTCACCTCAATATACCTAAATATAATGTGAATTAAATCACAATAAAAACACATATATATATATATACTGTATATATCTAGAAAGAGAGAGGGAATTTGGCGATCTCACACAAATGCCTTTAACATTGTAGTAGTTTCCTCATGTAATGCTTGTAAGTGTGTTTTCCAACAAACATATATGTTTATTATACTTTATTTGAATATATTTTTGGTGTATTAGTACAAAACATTTGCAATTCAAACATATGATAAGTAGGCTACATCTAATTTTTGACACACCAATTCTAATATGTGCTTGTTTATGAGCATCTCTAGGGTTAAACTGTAAAAATAGAACTATTTCAATAATTCATCTGCTTTGGCTATATTATTTGTTCAAATATCTGCAGTGTATCCTGCATTTCCCATCTTCAGCATGCAGCACTGAAGCTCAGAAACGTCAGACTTTGGAACCCTAGCAACAGTTGCCATAGCGAACATTCTGCTATAGAATGTACTGCAGCCCTATAAAACGATCCACACTGATTATTCATTGTTCACTCTTGGCATTTGTGACTGTTTTTCTGCAGATATTACAGCGAGTTGTTTTTCTATCGCTGTTGATTTATTTGATTTATCTTTTACAAGAATAAAAATATTTATGAGTCAATGAAAATGGCTACAGGATCTGCAATTTCTCAGTGTCCAAGGGTTTGGGATAAACATGCTTTATATTGTTCTACCCACACCAGTATGTTCTAATATTATTAAAGATATTTGCTTTGCTTTTCAGCACATATTTTTTATTTGCAATTTATAAATCCTGGACAAATCATGGCAACCACACAATTAATTCCCACAAACAGTTTCTGTGCTTAGGACTACTTTTTGATTGGGGCTATAATAAAAAGGACATTGTGCTCTTATCTAACAGAATTATCGCTTCACATGTGCAGTTTCCAAAATATTTTATTTGCATTACAGGTAGTCCCTGGGTTACATACAAGATAAGGACTTTACGTTTGTTCTTAAGTTGAATTTGTATGTAAGTCGGAACAGGTACATTATTTTTTATAAATGCAATTAGGACAGATGTTTGTCTCAACATATTATTAGGCAGTGTGATGTCAGTTACTGTATAAAATCCTCACTGTGAGATAATCACAAACAAAGCAAAAAAAAACTTTTGGAGCCTAGACATTCATTAACTTCTAAAGAAAGCTGAGCTTTGACATGCAAAAAGAAACAACTGCAGAGTTTGTCTTGGTCATTAAAGAGTTAGAGATGTTACAGATTAGCTCAGCTTTTAAGATCACCCACAACATCAACTGTGTTTAGCAAAAGATTTTTACGATCTATTAATACTGTATGTATGTTGTGTTGAGATGAAATATGTCTAGTGCCTTATAAAGCCAATCCAACAGTTTATGGACCCTCAAAAAAGATATTGTGGTCCAATATCAAACTAGTCAATGATACTTGATGACACTTGACACTCTGTGACCTTTATTCTGTATTTACTGTATATATGTGTATGGTAAAACTGGTCTGTATGGCAAATGTAACCAAATTTGTCTATGTGTTTTGTGAACTGATGTACAATTATTGATATACGAAATGTAAGTTTTCTGTTTTTGTGCAAAAAACCCTGCTCTCTTTACTCTTATTTGCTTTGTAATATTTAGGGTTAGCCCATAGTTTGTTGAAGAATCCATGTATATCTAGGTCTCTACCAAGTACCTCCTAATTAAATTTGTAAAAGATTTCTTCTGCAAGTCATGCAAACCGGCCCCTTCCCCCTTCAAGCCCACAGGAGCAAGCAGGGAAGCCCCGTTCGTATCTAGGAGTCATCCATATGTTGGATGTCCTTAGGAAAACAAAAGTTTTTCCTAATATTAGGCAGCCAAAGGTACCTGCTTGGTTTGTCTGTATGTATACTTAAAACTGTTTTAATTTTAGATGCAAAAAGGAGACGTTAAAGCACCCGTGAGTTTATTTTTTCAAAATCTTTTCAAAATACCCACTGGGGAGATTTTCCTCTATCTCCTGCCCTGGGACCATACAGTAGGTAGTATTAACATTTCACCAAAGTAATGATGTGAAATATATATGGTAAATTTTCTTTTCCGTCATTAGAAGAACTGTCCTTTGCAGAAAATCGCCTCTCACTTACTGTGCTGGTGACAGTTTCTGTCTTGGTGACATTGGTCACCACTACAAGTAGAAAGGGTAAAACCTCATACCAGGGAGAGTGATAAAACGTCAGCAGAGGTTCTTTACCTAGTCTTTCAAAAATAAATAAATCTGGGATATTTGTACAATTCAACTGTAGAACCCTCTTCATTGCTTTTCCTGAAAGGGTTGAACTTTTACTTAAGACCCCAAAGTTAGACCCCACTCTTACACTGTACAATGAAAGTGCCATTGTTTGTTTACATTTCAATATAATTTTTATATAACAACATGAAATTTAATTTTACTAATTATTAGTTTTTTTGAAGAAGTGTGGTCTTTTCTGTTGGAGAAATCAATTTGAATGGGCAATACTTATGGCATTCATTTTGCTTTAGCTCTTTTTATAAAATAAACATTATAGATGAGTTTCATTACAACAAGCTTTACCATATGTACAACTCAAATATCATAAACTATAATTATTGTAAATTGTTGGGGCCAATTTATAAAGAAATTGAAGAATTAGATTGCCTCCTTTTTGTTTGGAATCTTTTTAATTACTTTTGATATTTATAAAACAAAAAATAGGTTGTTTTTTGGGTGATCAGTATTTCAATTAAATGAATGTAGCAATATCTGAATGTAGCTTACACAGTCCCTTTACTTCATTGTGGTTGGCAGGCCTGACCACCTAGTGCTACTAGTGCTGCAGGCACTAGTAAAAATACCCAATTTTTTAGTTACGAGAATAATTTAATTGATGCTGCTGATCACCATTTTAGTGTAAACAGCTAAGTGAAATGTTCCTGGCAATGACTTATTGTGCTTTGCTAAATGAACAGCCTATGTTCTTTTAGTAAATGAACCCCATTGTAACAGGAACTTCTTTTGCACACAGGTTTGCTTTTAACTACAAAGTACAAATACAACCTTATAGCTTTGCTTGAGTACATAGTTCTGAGCTATTTACACATTTCATTAGCAAGATAAAAGACTTTTTTAAGTTAACAAAATATCAATATAAACAGAATACTGAAAGTAACACATCTATGAAATAAGACAATATTTAATATGTCAACTTACTTCAAAGTCAAGGTCAGAATACCGTGATTTTCTTCTCTATTGTTCAAGAGAAAAGAGAGAAATGAAAAATGATATTAAAATACTGATTTACTTTGAAGCATGTGCACCTTTTCATAAGACATTTATCTGAACACTTTAATGTCTACTTCAATTTACGAGCACTTAGCAAAGGCAGAAATGCCTAATGTATGTACAATTCCTGTAAACAAAAGGATTCCAAAATACTACTGCTGAAAATGTTGAAGTTTGGGATGAATATGTAAAGTGCTCAGTCTTCCCTGGATTGGATTATTGGATTAAAAACGATAAAAAGCTTTACCTAAGTAGATAATAGATTCCACTATATTCTAACTCTAGGATAGAAACAGGTTGTTCAAAATGTTGTGACACCTTACATGTGCTCCTATCATTATCCTTTTAAATTCAAAAATGTATTTAAAGACAAATTCAAAGGTTGTTTGTTTCTACATGTTAACATTATGCATGTACTTACCTAAAGAGATTTTCCACTAGCTATATATCTTTCAAAAGAGATATCAATAGTTTTTTTATATTTTAATGAACAGCTATCATACTATACTTGTTTCTTTGCAAAAAAAGTTTTTAATGTAGTGTCATGCATATGGAGGAGAGGGATTTCACTTCAGGGGGTGTTCCTTGGTGTTGGGCGGAGCCATTAGGGGGGGTCCAGCCTAGTGTGCTCCCACCCACCCCATAAATGGCCTAGTGGCCATTAAACCTTGCCGACCTTTGATCTAGAACATTCATTTTCAAATTCATTTATAGTGATTATTAATAGTGATATAGTGATTTATTTTTATGAAATCTTAGTTATTAGGTTTCATAGTAATGCATTCTTTATAGTTCTGTTGCCATGAATATTTATAACATAGTAAATGTAGATAGTTGTCATACCAAAATGACTAAATTAATGGAATTAATGGTTTGCATCAATGAGCTTAGTACTATATTAAAATACTTGAAAATACATGGTACTTTTTGTATTCTTTTTTGCCCCTCCTACAATCCAGTAATAAAGCAGCAATCTTTTGCCCCTGGATTCATAATGTGTCCCATTATTCCACATTACAAGATATCCAGGGTGATTCATGTCTGTAATAGCCATCGAATAAGGAGTGTAAATTGGTTTAGAAAGATGTAGCACTACAGACCACAAGTCATATTAAATCTTACTGCTAAGGTTCTGTCTCTAAGAGTTTCTAAATCACTGACCCAGCCCCAGAAGTCCTGTGCTGTATTAGGTAAGTCAAAGTCAGTAAATTAATCAAGGTAAGTTACTCAAATGGGCACATTTACCAAAATTTTTGAACAACAGCAAAAAGCGAAATTGTTAGGACATGCTTGCTTTGCAAGCCCCAATGGATATCTGTGCAAACAGGAACATAGGCCATGAAACTAGAAGATCACTCACTGATTAATGGATATTGGGCCTACAAATGTGCTTTTCTGTTGACTGATGTGCAATACATCATTCAAACATTCAATATATTTTTTCTCTCACTCTCTCCCGCTCTGTTTATTTCAAAAATGTATTTGTGTAGTTTCTACAAAACAAGTTACAAACACCTAGAAATATACTGTCTCCTATTCCCAGGTGCTTCAGGTGCCTATAACTGTATCTCCACTCAGGGCTGTATTCTGAGCTGTGCATTCTCTATCCCATACTGTGTCATTCTGTACTCTACACTGGGTATTCCCTATCCCATACTGATATATTCTGTACTCTGCACTGTGTATTCCCTATCCCATACTGATATATTCTGTACTCTGCACTGTGTATTCCCTATCCCATACTGCCTTATTCTGTACTCTGCACTGGGTATTCCCTATCCCATACTGTGTCATTCTGTACTCTAGACTGGGTATTCCCTTTCCCATACTGCTATATTCTGTACTCTGCACTGTGTATTCCCTATCCCACACTGCCTTATTCTGTACTCTGCACTGTGTTCCCTATTTCCCAGTACTTTGTTCTGTATTCTGCACTGTATGTTCCTTAATTTACATCAACTCATTCCGTAGTCTGCACTGTGCAATTCCTATTCCTGTTTTAGCTTTGCTTCCCGTATTCCCCACTGTCATATTCTGTAAGCTGTGTTGTGTGTTCTCTGTTTCCCAATGTCTCATTCTGTATTTTGCACAGTATGTTCCCTATATAGCTCCAAAATGCAGCTTGATGGGCACCAGTGGTGTGGAAGTTGTGAACCTTAGCTTACAAAGTTTAGCTATGCTATGCCGCAAGAATTGTTAACTATACCTAAGCAATACTCTGTAAAATGTTTGCTTTGCCTTGAATTCATCTTGAAAAATTGTGGAGTCCCTTGTTTAGGCAATCTCGTGCTTTAGGCTTCATTGTTGTATATGTACAAAATGAGATTATATAAAACAGCTCTACCTCTGACAGATGGTTTCACAATTTCTGAAATGAGATTTAATTATGTCATTACACTACTGCTCACTTTTCTTCTTGCTGGATGGAAATCTGTATCTGATGACCTGTAGTGCCCTATTTTCACTGCTTTTGCTTTATTTGTTGTGTTGATATAAGATTTCCGAACCTTTTCTGAAGTTTAATAGTTATTTCCCCACCAGGCATCCAGACACAGGTCATAAGCAGCAGTCAACATTTCTAACATGAGGAAGAAAACCCTGTCTCACCATGGTGGCCTTTCCCAGACGGAGACACAGTCCAGAATATAGTCAGTAAGAATAGTAAAGATCAGCTACAGGGAGCATGTAGGAAATACTGGTGACTAGTTCTTTGTCCTCTGCTGCCTTTTCAGAATACACCGTTTACAGTTCAAGTCTTTGATAATGTAAATCCTATTACTGGGTAATAATGTTCAGAAGACTTGCTTTTATAGATTGCATTCATATATGTTCTCTGAAGAAGCTGTATTTACCCATCATATTTACATACTAGTTTTATTTGTTGTAAAGTCCGATCACTGCTTGTTTGGAAAACCCTATGTAAAGCTTATGGTGTGATCTGCAGGATATATTAATAAATGTGTCGGCTGCTGCAACAGCCTTCTCTATGTAAGCAGCATATTCAAATTTACATACATACATACATACATACATTCCCATATATTCACCCTAAAGCATACCACTCACTGACAAATTATTTCAGTTGACATTTTCCCAAAAAGAGATAAAACTAGTACTGATAACTGTGTTGGTCAATTCAGAAAGATTATAGTTATAGGTTAAATTTGGTTGACTGATTAATCTGCTGTTTGTACTGTATATAAGGGGGATACAGACAATAGTATGAACTAAAATCAAGTAAATAAAAGGGGCAGGTCTGGGACAGTTTGGCTGACTATGAAAGGGCTGAATGATGCTGGACTTGCTCCATCCAGGAAATAGGGTGGGATTATCTGAT
The DNA here is from genome assembly GCF_032062135.1 of Pyxicephalus adspersus. Taxonomy (NCBI): domain Eukaryota; kingdom Metazoa; phylum Chordata; class Amphibia; order Anura; family Pyxicephalidae; genus Pyxicephalus; species Pyxicephalus adspersus. The sequence continues at coordinate 66,374,235 of NC_092861.1, read as the reverse complement.
TTGCCACACGTTTTAATGCACACAGTGAGAAGATCACGGGGTCAGCAGTTTCAGCACAGTAAAGGAGTTGGTACAAGTGTGCAAGGCTAAAAGTATGGGTGGAGTTTAACTGGAATTCATCTGCCAGTGTTTGCATCAATAATGACACTTGTGGGATGGTTTTGTCATGTTCTTGTACTTACACTGCTGCTTATGTCCTTACTGCAAACATCTAATGTCACATATTACATAATGTATGACTTTATTTTAACTTTTTTTTTAACTTTTTACCTTTTATTCACTAATAGCAATGAGGTTATTAATGTTTGGGTTCATAACTAAGGGATGGGTTATTTCTGCATTAGAATACTTACATAATATTTAAGGTTTGGTACAAGCATCAGGAGATGTAATTATCAAGGCCTCAATCAGATTTTTGGTAAAATGTTTGAAACCATTTATAAATGTATTTGCACGGAGCTCGGTTTGCATTGTGATTCCAGTGGGGTTGTGGTATAGTTTCCAATCTGATAGAAGAGAACCACTCTGCAACTGCGAGGGCGAAACATGCAAACACATTGACGTCGTGTGGTTTACTTTTCTTTGGCGCATAGCAGCAGTTTGCTTTGCACCTTGGAGCTGATAATCATATGTTTTTTATACCTTAAGTCTATAGAAAGGCCCTTGCTCTTTTCTTATACAGGTATAGTTTATTTTGGAATGTGTAATATAGCGACAGGGTTGTTTTTAAATACAGTAACAGCCGTTTATTAATTTAAACTATGGAAAATTGTTCTGACAAGACAGTTCCCCATCCTTAAAGTGGGCCTATTAACACATTTTTTACATTATATAAAACAGTAGCTTACCTTTTTATATGATGAAAAAAAAATTATTTTTGCACCAGTAAAAGTAAGTGTCAGTTTTTTTTTATGACCGTTCCGCTTTAAGGAAACAAACCCTAGCAGATGAAACTGATAGTGTCCCTGCAGAGGTCTTCCCCCTAGCCCATACACTTACCTGTGCACCCTTGCAGCTCCTCGGGGACCAGCACCAAAGTGGGTGACCCATGGAGGAGTGGATTACTTTGTGAAAATGTTTATGTCTAGTGATTGGCTCAAGTATAATGACAGGGAAGCAAGTCACATGCTCTCCCATATCCAAGTGATAGGCATTCTCACTATCTGCAGAAGAGCAGTAGTACTCTACAACGAAGGTGGCTAAAATGTATGGCAAAGGTGAAATGTAACTGATCAGGGGAAGAATATTTTTTCTTTATCGCCAGGGAAGTTACACTTTGACTGCTAGAACTTAGAAACAGCCTAAATCCATAAATTTTGTTTTTGCACTTGTGAAGATTTCAAGGCGTCAAGTGCTTGTCTTTAGGTAAAGACATAGCCTCTACCTTTGCCATGGAATGAACTGGCACATTCTGAGCATTACAGTAATTCGTATTGATGAAACATTCTCAGTGTAAGGTTTTCTTGTCGACTAATCTGCCATAAATGTCCATCACTTTAGCTACACATTTCTTAGTGTGTGCATGTAATGGGTTTGTTCCCTTTGTATGCGTATTTTTATCGCCATCATGAGAGTTACCAAGGAAAAGCACGGACACCTATATTTCCAACACCTCCTTCACTATAGTTATTTTTCAAGTTTCCAGTAGGAAACCATTACATTGAGCAGCCTTTGGTCAAAACTGAACCGAAAAAGCCTTAAAGTGCCCGATTACATACTTTACCACCCTTAGAGAACATTGTACTGCTGGGCACATGTTTACCATTTCCTAACATTTAAAATACTTGAGAGCTGCAGTAGACTTTCTAGTAGGGATTGTCGGTAATATACTGTAATATAAAATTGCTAAGTACCTAGCTAAGATTTATTTCACTACATAAATAATTCTCATGTTTTCTCCTGGGAAGATAGTGGTTAATTATTTTTAACTAAATTAGGACTCTACTGCAATGTTCATTAGGGTACAATTAAAAGACTTTACTTAATAGGGTTGAATTATTAAAGAAGTATTGGATGTTCTTTTAGTAAAGTAAATGTTCACAGAGTTTAGTAAATAAGGTAATCATGAGCAAAGAAAAATGGAAAACAGCATTTTTTCTTCTACTTGATTGAAGTGAACAAGGCTTCACCTTATTTATTAAGTGCAGAAAACATTACATTTGCTAAAAGAACAGTCTCTACTTCCTTGGCATATTAAACTGATTTTTTTTTTTTTTTTTGCAAAATGTTAAATAATGCAAATAATCCTAACAACATTATCTTTCAATTACTTCTATGTTCTTAGTTGTAGGAAGATTTTTTTGTATTGTTTTCAATTGGCTCTTTATTTACCAAAATAAATAGCAGCTTTGCAAAAATATCCAATTAATCATCTATCCAAAATCTTTTTTTCCTCATGGATGATTGAGTATTCCTAATCAACACACTTGCACCATTTTTGTTGACATTCACTAGTCACTAGACTAGTATGCCATCTTCAATATATCAATGATAATTGCATTTTTATATGCTTTTATCAACAAAGAGTTCATTCATATTGTAATCATAGTAACTATATTCATAATTCACTTGCTTAAGCCAAGCCAGTATAAATCCTGATTTGATATAGGTACCAGGAATTATTTATTGATAGAGACAAATTAGGCCTAAGTCTGTAGTTTTCATTTTTAGGCTCTGCAACTTTTAACAACAGAATCTATGATGTATTAGTCTTCCTCTACCAAGGAGAATTCTGATTCTTTGCACAAGAAATGTATCCCCTTTAATAATTTAAATAAGACAAATAATGTTGATCACCCTTTGCCTAACTTTTTTTTATCACCACAATCTGTATTGTAACATTCACCAACACAATGCCCAGCGCCGGGGATATATTTATATCCTCCACTGAGAGAAAGGAAAGTCTTCCTGCTGCAACATTTATCAGCATTGCCATCTATTTAAAGCACACCTTCCACCAAAATAGAAGGTTGCATACACAGTCTGGTCCCCCTTTCAAAAACACCTACCTAGGCACTGGTTTTCTGTCCAGGCTGCCTAGATGAGAATAGCATTGCTGTCCGTTTAGGAGGATCCCTGGTGAATACAGAACATCCAAAATCTCGGTCCATTGTAGGATGATCTTCTTGTGAAATAGCCTGAACTCAACAGGAATCTTTCTGAAAGGGCAGTGATGACATGCCCAGCAATGTGGATGATGATGGTGGTGTTTTTTTTAATGTTTATTTTATACCTACTAACAGTAAGTGATTTGGTAGGGGTGAGCAGGCCCAAAAGGTGTACACAGACCTTCAATTTTTAAAGTAGGGTCCGCAGACCTTCAATTTTAAAGTAGTTGGACCAGGTAAAATTACAAACTCTCCTATTATGACTTTCAACACTACAGAGATATTACAGTATAGTTTAGTATAGTACAGTTTTTCAATGTGTTGTGGTATATTTGGAACAGAAGCATAATTTTAGTTTTATTACTCAATGCCAAGAATATGTATATATTGGAGACATTCATCACACTTGTCTGAACTTTTCCTCTTGCCTCTCATTTGCAGAAATCTGTTTCTAAAAGCTGAAAATAATCACGGTTATATAGACTTGCATCATATAGGAAATAAAAGTAGGAAATTGGATGTTACAAACCTCTAGGGAGCTCATAGATATTGTTGAACCTGTTTCACTTCTTGATAATCCTGCACTGTCATCCAGCTCTGAGGCTATGAAGTTCTTTACTGCTGTGCGAGGTTCAAAAGGAAGGCTCTGCATGTGTTCTTGAGACAGAAGATGCTGATCTAAATTTATACCAAATTGTTCCATTACAGCTGGATTCATGCTAAATTCAGGATTGATTTTGTAGTGTAATAGTCTCTCATGAGGCAAAGTATCCATAGCTATGTTCATTTTATTCTCATCTTTCATCTGAGGTTGCATGTTCCCAGAGCCTCTTGGCATTACAATATAGTCACTTTCCATCATTCTGTCCTGGGGGTGAACCATATCTGTGTCTCCTGCTCTGAGGTTGTCATCTGTGCATAAGTACACAGTTCGTCTTAATTCGCTATTTTCTTTTTTCAGACACTGATCAGCCATCTCTCCCATACTCATGGGCATGTGCAAAGCAGATGGTTGCTGAATAATAACCTTAGAAATGATGTTTCCAGGCAAAGTGGAGTAGCTCATTCCTTCTGTGTTGACTGTCTTTTCTTCCTCTTCATCATTCAGAGAAATCCTGGAGAGGGTTCCTGTTATTGTAGCTGCTCTGCAGGGGCCAATGTCCTTGTGTAAAACTGCAAATTGAAAAGTGTTACATTTTCATTATAAACATGCCTGTATTATCTGCAGCATAAAAAACTGTTATAACTATAATATTTTGCATTAAAATGCCCTGATTGAAAAGCTGTTTTTATGCTATTTATTAGCATACACTGCAGCTTAGTTTGATCACATTTGACATGTAATCTTCTGCTCATAATTGACTTGTCTGTGCTGTTTATTCAGAGGACACACTTCATTGTTTATATGCGTGTCTTTTCAGATCATTTTTGGAAGTTCAGTTTTTGATGAGCTACATATTATATACATTGTGGTATACCGTATGCACTAATAGAATTAATTCATTAGACATTAAAGCACATGTATGTGAATCCAACTACATTTCCAAAGCAACATCCGCTTCTGTTTATACTGTTTTGACATTATGCTTTCAAGGACACAGGCACAGTAAATAAAATATGGACAGTTTTAATATTCTAGGGCAGCAGGTGAGAAAGGAAGATGCCTACATATCCGATGGCGTAAAATAAGGTCTATTGATGTGAAGGCTGAGAAGCAATCATTTGACGGGGCCTACTGTTACTGTCACATCACACTTCAACAGCACACACTGGCATGTTCAGTGTTCCTATGACATCTTACTTTCTACAAGTCTAATATTTGTATTACTACGCCTCTTTAATAGGATGCTTTCAGAATTCAGATTGAACTGCTTACATAGCACAGATTTTTTTTAGAAGCAGTGGTCGAAGTTTTCCAAGGAAACAAATGATGAATGTTCCCTGGAAATAACCAGGGATATCTTTAAAATGACAATGGATAACAAGAATAGCTTACCTTAGAATTTTCAGCTTATTGTATCATAAAACAATTCAAGATGTATTTAATAATGCTAAATGCTGTTTATATTATAATTTATCTGTACTTTGGGTGTCTGCATACAAAACTGAAATGGATGATGTCTACTGTGCAGTCATAATATATATTTATTCAGCCCAGCTCCACCACCTAGACATTGCATAGATTACCTTAATATCAGTGTACATTAACATTTGAATGGTTAAGTGGGCAACCAACAAATCACAATTGGCATAATAAAGCAGCTACACTTTTTTTTTCAGCACATCACAATGTACCACATCTGTACTTTACAGTGCATTTAAATGCAGGACCAAAAAGAGCTTGAAGATGTCCATTAGGGTGTTTTGGTGAGTTACAATGCACAATTGGTACATGGCGGTGCACTACAATAAATTATATATATATATATATATATATATATATATATATATATATATAGCAAATCTTGCACATTTTAGCCACACTGTAACACTGTACAGCCATAAAGACTAATGCACTACTTCCTGGTTAAGCATTCCTGTTTTCTCAATCACTATAGTGGTTGTTTGGACAAATATTGATGGTGGTTAATTGTCTAATGAGAAGACTAAAAGAGAAGAGGCTGAAAAAATGACCCAAAGAAGTTTCACCTGCTTAGCTTTTGTTTCTAATGTTTTTATCCAAAGCAACCCCTAATGTTGGTACATTTATTACCAGTATCACCATGTTGTGTATTATTATGGAAACTATGGAAAATGCTTTTAAATAACTAAATTGTTGATTGTATGTATTAAATACATTTTTTTGCTTGGCGTGACTAGATGATTGAAGTGAACAAAATAATCACTAAGCTTATTGAACATTCTATACTTCCTTAATTATTTGTTAATAACTGGATTAGTGATTATTTATCTTGTAATAAAGTAACAAAATAATAAATGTATTGTCTAAAGGCTACCATGTCTTTCTTTGTTTAAAAGGGCAACCTGAAACAAAATACTGATTCATTCTCAATCTGCATTTCCATTTACTTTAATGTAAAAACAATATTCCCGACTTAGATACATGTCATATTTGTTTGTTTACTGAAATGCAAAAATTTTTCTGTTCAAGGAAAAATAATCATACCCTCAAGCAATGTGTTTTGTAACTTCTGCTGGGCATTCAGTTCTTTTCCTAGTTGTCTTTAAATATGTGATCTTCTGTTGCCAGCAAGTGAAATGTATGTGATTTTGACTTTTCAACAGACATTTTTGTGACAAAGACTATATTTTTGGGGTGGGGGTTTGTGAACAGTTACAATGATTGGATAGATGTGATTGGAAATCAACAAAAAATTTAGACCAAAGCACACAGCACTGATTTCTCCAGCACAGAGATTATTTTTGGAATCCAGTAAATTCTGAAATTCATAGCTGCAGTGTTCTAATGTGCAAATCTGGCAGTTGAAAAATAATCTGTAATTGCTTATAGAATCGGTACTGAAATTCATAAATATTCACTGTATGAGCCAACTACTACTAAGTATTTTTGTTTGGTACAAACTCATTAGTAAACGTTGGGATTTTGTGGCCTTAAAAGCATTGGGTTTGGTTTCCTGAAAGAACAAAAAATGTCAAGAAGACACTTTAGTAATTTTAAGAGATATATGTTTGCTCTACTAAACGAATCAAATGCTGGCAAAAATTCTGTTTTTCTCCCCTTCCTTATGTATATGATTTGGTAATGATACTGTATTAACATAAACTACTCACACATTACATACTGCACATATGATCTTCCTTCAAGGATTTGTACAGCCATTTTATTTGTATATATTGTTTTTTCATATATGTTTTTTTTTATTTTATTGTATGCTTTGTTCTTGCTATGGTGTTTTTATCTTCTCTTCTATTTGTTCTGTTGACTATTGTTACAATGCCTAAAAGAAAAACAATTTGGTGAAGGACTTATTTAATGGGGACATTTGGAATTTCCCTCAGTATGTATCTATAGAACACGAAATACATTGAAATATACCCAATGGGTTAGCTGTCCTGGACATAAGATCATTTGTTCTATCAATTTGAACTATGTTGCTGGCATTATTGTGTCATGTAAAAGTGTTAAACAAAATGATGGATAAGGGAAAAAGTGAACAGTTTGTGTCTTTACATATACACTTAGATTTTACTAATATATTACTAAGGAAAACAATTAAAAAAGGACAGGTAAACCTACATTTGTTAGGCTGTTAGCATCTTCTTAATGCTACACTAGCACTTCTATATATCTATAGCTGTGAGAAAATATTGAATCATAAAGAATATAAATTCAATGATACAAGAAAACGTGAACAGCAGGTATGCTGACATGAATATTGCTAAGTAAAGTTCCTTAATACATGTATTCATGATGGCTATACTCTAGTAAACCATACAGATCCTTGATTGGCACCAAATGGTGACATTTGCTTTAGATACAGTTCTCCTTTACCTCTTCCACAAAATGATAATCATTTCATGCATTTATATGATGACATTTGATACACAGAGGACTATAAGGAGAATGTTACTGTTCTACAACCAATGCATTGTAGCTATACTTGGACTGCAAAAGTAATTACAAAACTGTCAGTCCTGTATTGTCAATAACGGCTATCTAACATTCTCAATCTACATTGTAAATAGTGTCAATATGAAAAAGATGACTTCTTAACATATCTCCCAGATAGAAAGGAGATATTGTAGATTTATTCCTATGTCTCATATATTATTTTAGACCACAAAAGATTTAGTTCAGGGTGTCAAGCAAATAAGGCAAATATTTTAAGCATGTTTATTTAGGTAAGATGAGAACACTGCTTTAGAGTGTATATGAGAAGAAAGAAGAAACTACTGGCTTTGGGGTGAACTGCATTTTTGGCTCTCATGGATTCAATCTTACATAGTGGGAATCTGTGTACCATGTTCATGAATAGTCATTAATGCATGTGGCAGTATCTATCTTCAAAGAAAATGCTTTTCAACATATAATGAAAGGAAAAATGTAACATTTATCTATTTAACTATGTATTTAATGTCAGCATATTTAGGGAACATATACCTGTTCAGTGAATAGGGTTAATAGTGTCAGTGATGGTGAGTGAAGAAGAGCATTTTAGAAGTGTGGGGTGGTTGCAGGTCAGTGCAGTGGCAGAAGGAAATGACATGTTCCTACTAAAATTTAAACATAAATCATTATATACGTTATATATTATTTGACTATTTACCATTATATATTAATGATTACTAATATTGATGGGAAGCATATGAAAAACAGATCATCTGCAGTTTTTAATTTTTTTTTTTATTTAGATTAGAATACAATTTAGATTCTGACCCTAGTTGATCTAAATTTTTGATTTGGAATATCAGTGATCACTCCAGAAAAAGTCAAATTCTTATTAGGAGTGATATCCCATCCATGCAGGACTTAAGGGTGCCTGGAAGCCAGGGAGGATTTACCTGGTTGGCATACTTCCAACTGTGAGATTTTCTGCAATCTCTGCGCCCACGGACTAGCATTTCTAGACCCCCTTATAGAGTGACTCATGGCATAGCATCCATCTATGAAATCCTTTTAACGGAACTCCGGACAACCACGCCCCACTTTTTTAAATACTGGGATTGAGAATTAGAATGTAGGTTGGTCCTGGCTCTATGTTGCATATCTGGAGTGCTTGCCCGCCTATTGCTACATTGTGGAATAGGATATTTGCGGTTTACAATAGGATTATGGATGATGACCTATCCCCACACCCATGCATTACCTGGCTCTAATAAAGCTATAAAACAAGGTCTTCTGCCCCACTTTGTAGTGGCGGGCCAAAGGATAATTGCTTGTCACTCGGGTTCTTCTGCAGCCTCTACCATGGAGGAATAGATTACAGAAATGGATAGTATACTGAGCTTTCAATATCAAATACTCCAGGAGGAGACCGAGCCTCAACATAACATGGGGTGGGATATATGGTAAATAACCTTGGTAAACTTCTATAAGGATATATTATACATAAAATGTACTCAGCCCTGATATCCCACAAAACTCCCTAAGTATCCTGTTGTGGGGGTCATTATTTAAAGTTTGCATATACACATAGAGTGTTTATTGGAACAACACAGGCTATTTATGTGGCTAAAACATCAATAAAACAACTAATGGTATGAAACATTCGCCATCCACTTTGTATTAAAGCAGAACTAAACCATTACATTAAGAATTGTGACCAGGAAAGTCCTTTATTGCAGAAAGGACAGGTGATGTCCCTTCTGCAATAAAATATTCTTACCTGCCTGATTACAACTCTTAATACACTCACCTATCCCGTTTCATTGTGGGAGCTGCCATCTTTACCCAGCCCTTTTAAGTGCTGTTTGTTTTTCTGGATTCCTAATGCGAAATATTATAATTCCTGAGCATACGCAGCTTATTTTTTATTTTTTGATAGCGACAAGAAAGCCTGATCCCAAATTTTTATTGCAGAACTTACTACTGCACTACTACTACTACTACACAAGGCCCTCACTATTCACTTTGTATAAAACATTCGCTATCCACTTTGTGTAGCAGCATTTCCTTTGTACTTTTTATAGGCATTTTTTTTTCTTTTGTAAAAGGTATTCCTTGTCAACTATGTATAAAGCATTATCTAGCCTCTGTTTAAAGGCATTCACTATCTACTTTGTATTAAGAATTGTCCATGCTCTATTTGCAGAAATTCACTATCCTTTCTGTTTAAGGCATCTGTTTTGATTGTGATGTCCCTTCTGCAATAAAATATTCTTACCTGCCTGATTACAACTCTTAATACACTCACCTATCCCGTTTCATTGTGGGAGCTGCCATCTTTACCCAGCCCTTTTAAGTGCTGTTTGTTTTTCTGGATTCCTAATGCGAAATATTATAATTCCTGAGCATACGCAGCTTATTTTTTATTTTTTGATAGCAGACAAGAAAGCCTGATCCCAAATTTTTATTGCAGAACTTACTACTGCACTACTACTACTACACAAGGCCCTCACTATTCACTTTGTATAAAACATTCGCTATCCACTTTGTGTAGCAGCATTTCCTTTGTACTTTTTATAGGCATTTTTTTTTCTTTTGTAAAAGGTATTCCTTGTCAACTATGTATAAAGCATTATCTAGCCTCTGTTTAAAGGCATTCACTATCTACTTTGTATTAAGAATTGTCCATGCTCTATTTGCAGAAATTCACTATCCTTTCTGTTTAAGGCATCTGTTTTGATTCTTTGAAATAAATAAACAGATCAACGTAAGGGGATTGGTACTTTGTCACAGAAAGACTGTTATATTTAATGTACAGCGCTGCGTAATATGTTGGCACTATATAAATCCTGTTTAATAATATTTGGTAAGAAATGCACAGTCAAGTTAAAATTTAAGCACAGTATAAAAATAAATCTTATTTTGTGTTAACCTGCTCATCATCTCCTCCATTATTTGTCTTCCTAAGCAATCATAAGTATTAAAACCTCTCACAGCATTTGGTTTGAAGTATTAGGACTGTTCTTTGTTCAATTCACCAAGCTATAGCAATTGTTATTTGCCTTAATGTTTGTTGTTTCAGCAATGACAGCTGAAAATGGCGGTCATATTCCTAAAAGTGACGAACATTATGGTAAATAACACGTGTTATAGCTTGATAAATTGAGCCAAGCGCCTTGTTTTTTCAAAAGTGACGGGGGCCCAGCGGCCCTTGTCTCGGGTACACTAATGGCTCAGAGCCGCTTTGTAATTGCTAAGCAATAAGCTTTCTGCATAGATTCTTTATTGGCTGTAATGAACAATAGAATTGCAAAATCTGGAGTATTATTGCAGGACATCTAAGTTGATCAGAAAATGATTACCGTAAAAGCTTTAAAAGCATGTTTTTCTGAATTGTGGGTAATGCTAGAATTCCTGACATACACTAGAGTTTGGCTGATGGTTTCACATTCAGTCTGTACAATACAATATTATTTCTGTTGCATGCTTTCACTGTGACAAGCAGCATTTTTTTCAATTTGAAAAATTACTAAGAGGGCTACCCATTTTTTTCAGCAACAGGGAACCTAGAAGTCTCTGTTTGTAATCATAAACTTGTAGTGTTCTCACAGAGTTATATTGATTTTTTTAGTTGATATTTGCTCTTACCTGACCGGCAAGCAATGTCCACATCTTTTTCAAAGTCTGTCTGTTATTGAAAGAAACAAAAACAAACAGTTATACATATTTATCAGCAGGACAGATTTTTTATTATCATCTCAAAAAAACATTGTTTGTTGAAAAACATGAAGCAACAATGATATATAGTTTGGGTGGACTATAAAATGCTTTTTATTCACTATAGTTTATACTTCCTATCATAACTTTGCTCATTTGAGCTTTTAAAAAATGTTATGGTTCCCAATTGATATACTTATATATTCTGAACAAGTAGCAAATTCATTTTGAAATAAGCCCTCATTTAACTGTGTAGCCACAGGCTCATGGTGCCTAGCGTCTGTCTCGCAGGCCTTGGTATTAAGCCTGTCATATTTTAGTCATGTTCTACTGTGTACTAAATCCTATTGTGAGGCCTACTGTGCGCTTGATCTCTGTGCAAGCCCTGCTGTGTTCTGGACCTCAGTGCAGGGCCTGTTGTACTCTGGACTTCACTGCAGGTCTTAGAGCTCAGGGTTTTTTTTAATATTTGTACAGGAGCTGCAGCCAGGACAGCCTATGTAAATGTCAGAAAAGGCTCCAGCCTGTTAATTCAGGAGGATAACAGATAGGAACACGCGTCTTTATAAGCAAACCCTGCAAATAAACAACATCTCCTTTAGCCATGTTTTCCTTCCAGCTAAGCTATCTCAGAATTTGTACCCGAGTTGGACTCCTTCCCTGGCACACAGTTGCAGCCTCTAGGAATTGTTGGTATCAGTGGGTATGTTTATCTTCAGACACATTTAATAATCCATTCATAAATGCTTAACAATTGTTGTCTAATATTTAGTGTACTTTATTATGTTGACCACCACTGCTAAAAGTATTGTGGAGAAACTTACTTTTACAACAGAGGCATTAAACCTCACTTAAACCCCATTTCAAAATCTTTGTGAATTCAATCTAAGAGGATTTTTTGAGAAATATTTGCTTACTATAAAACCATTAAAACAATGGTTAAAGTTTATTTTAAAGATCTTTTATAGCTTGGTAAATATCTAAATAGTTTACAAGTCCTCAGTCTTGGCACAAGTGCTTATTGATGTGGCAAAAAGCCATTGTAGAGCTATTGATTCAATATTCACCCTGTAAAAGGGAACACATAGCACCTTACAGCTGATCAATATGGGAACAGTTTTGATTCAAAATGGATATATGATAAGACTGCCAATGAACTGAGATGAACTGCCAATGCAGGTCAGCAAATCCCTATTTACTTCCATAAAGTAGTGAATATGACAGCTCAGACGCTGCTTTTACCCTACTTACCATTTTTTCTGACACAGCATGTCCTATTTGGCTGCATATGAATTGCAGCCTTTAGTTGTCAAATGCTGCATTTTCCATTGAAATATACACATTTGAGTGATGCTGTGTTTGAATGGAAATATCTAAATCTAAAAAAAAACACTAACAATATAAATTTTAAAGTTTCTTTTTCATAGTATTTAAAGACACAAAAATCATGACCAATACAGCTGATTTCCACATGTCTCCTTTTATTTCAGACTAATATTAATTCCACCTAGAGATAGTTACACTACTTTTCTTTTTTTTTTTTACAGACAAGAAGAAAGCAAGGTAAAAAAATTCAGTTTTCAGAACATTTCTGTTTCATATCTGACACTTTTTACTATAAAGTAACAATATAATCTAAATCTTCAGCACGTAATGTCATACTGGCCATTATATTCAGCTACGTCTGGTGGGTTCTGATCATTTGGACGACCTTAGAATGAGTAATATATGAGTGCCTGAATTCAGCACCTGTTCAAAGATGTCCTGAACTCTTAAGAGTATTCTATACTTAAGGTTTGAATTGATCGTAGTCTGTTAAAGGAATTGTTGAGCTCTTGTTTTCAAACATACTCCTTGCCTGCCTGTTATGCTAACCCTCATTCCTTTATACTTTAAATAAATAATCTAAAACTTTTATCAACATTTGACCTGGGTCAGTGTATTTAAAATGCATTGATCAACATAACAACCAAGCAACAAGCATTTTCAATCCAGCATCCAGATTTCTGCTATGATAAAGTGTACTTTACTGCAGAAGCCGGAGAGTGATGCATTGGGCCTGATTTATTAAAGCTCTCCAAGGCTGGAGAGGATAAACTTTTATCAGTGAAGCTGGGTGATCCAGCAAACCTAGAATGGATTTCTTAAACGTTAATGTTTTTTTTAAAATCAGGCCCATTATGATGGACTGCCATTAGTGAACATGAACAGCAACATTGCACTGATGTCGCAACCATTGCAATGACAATCCAGAATACAAAAGACATATGGATTGCTCCTGCTACTATGTAAAATTTTCAGTATGTTTTCCTAATATTTTTTTTATTGGAAACAATACACAATAAAATAGGATCCTTTGGTGTTTGCATTGAAAATCATGTTGTATGATGGTACATTCTGTTAGGTTTTAAATATCAATTGGAAAATGCATAACTATAATTACAGCCAAAAAAAGTTATCTACAGATAACAACGAGCAGGAGATTTATAGCAAACCAAGCTTATCCACACCAACTCGATGCATGCCAAATATTACCAGTTCACCCAATATGAAATATAATGCAATACACAGTTCTATAAATGTGCAGTGTCAACATTACTATACTGGCTGCATTTGCATTTTACACATCCAAATAAGGACTTATTTTAAGCCAAATACGGTAAACTACTTCATAATAAAACAACTAATGTGCTACATCTACAAAATTAAGAATTATGTGCTAGTAGTGGGTCCAAAGGACCATTTCACCTCTATCTGGCAATCCACAAAAAAATAAAAAATCTGACCTGCTAAATAGTTTGCAGGGATGAATTTGCTGTTTTTTCCATGAAGTGAATCCTAACAGATTAGCTCATCATTAGTAACAAGCTCATGACATTTTTATTACAAATAATATAACAGCTTATAATAAACTGAATACCTTGGAATATGACAATATTTGTCTGTTGATAAATGCAAGGGTGGTGGCAAGCGGGAGGTATTAAGTATGCTGCAGCATAGAACCCCAACTGTGACACATAAGATGAATATTAGTAATCAAGTCTACCCACCGTACAGAAAATACTTATTAAATCTCTGAGCTACTAGCCAAGGTACTTTATCTGTCTGATTTTAATTACACTGCAAATAAAGTCTGCATTCATATTCCACTAGTAGCCATTGTTCAGGCTCTTGTGTTAGCTATAAATTGACTTGTCTTATTTTTTAATAATTTTAGAGCTCAAAGAATTCCACAAGCACTTCTCTCCAATATATAAATATTGACAGGAGAACACAAATAAATGGTACATTGGCATTAAATACTAAAGCTCTTGCAGTACAATCGGATTCAAGTAGCTTTTGGATGAATATTTCAAGTCTGCCACTGGAGGTTGCACTGAGCAGCAGAGAATGAAAATATTCCTGTGCTTGCCGCATTAAAGCATATACTGTATCTGTAAAAGAGCAATGTCACTTTCGCATGCTGGCTTTTATGTTTAAACTAGATAATTCAATTGAAAGCAATCCCTACCGCAGCAAGGCACATAATGTTTGAAACCCTGTGTTAAAATACATTCACACATTTAATTTGAACAACTTCACTTTTCCTAATAAAATACCCAACCGTATGTATTCTTTGAAATATGAGCTTAGGTCTGAAAAATAATTCTGCCTACTAATTATTACACGTATTTTAATTATGATGTATCATGATTATTGTAAATTTACAGCAAACAGAAAAATATGACTAATTTTACAATATTGGGCTGATTTACTGAAGGAGTTATTTATTCGAGTGAAAAGCAATTTATTATGTACTTTGAATATCCAATGTTCTATTGTAATAAATAAACAGGAATTTGCTTTTCACATAACTAAACAAATAGAGTGACTATTCACACAGTTTATAATTTGTAATATTTGGTATGCAGTTTTATATTTGCCAGGCATTATACATTGATTAGGTTTTATAAATGCTTAACTTCCTGACATGTAAAACACTGTTGCATATTTTGGTGACCAATTTTCTTTTAATGAAGAAGTACATAATATAAACCTATTCCATACTTTGCACCTTAATGTGTTGATTGAGATGGTTACCATATAATTAAACTCTGATGTAGTCACTATGCATTGTGCCACATTTAGATTTTCCTTCTGGTTATTGCACTTTCCATCTGGTTATTGTCTAGTACATAAAAAATTACATGGGAACACATACCATATATGCCAGCTTGGTATGGTTTGTAGATACTGTGTGGTGAGTAATTTGTGTGAAAACTTCATCTGTGCATTGGTTCGTATGATAATAATTTTTGCAGACAACTAAGGAATGAGGTTTAATCCTTTGTTGGGTTTGAATCAATCTTCATTCATTTACTGTTCAATATTTTCACAAACTTGTTTGTAAATTTGAGTGGGTAAACTGTATTGGACTTTACATAGTGCTACAATTCTGGGAAATTCGGTATGGCAGGGTACAAGTTACGGTGTAACCTTTCTCTCTCTGGGGTCACAGTTGAAACCTTGAAACCTTTTTGAAATATTTTACGTTAAAGAAAATTCAGACATAGGGCATGGGTGGTCAATAGAAGGCGAGTAGCAGCAAACATGTTTTCCTCTTCATATTTACACCAAGCCCTGTGTCTTCTCTCAACATTAGGGGCCCCAAAATTGAGGGACAGGACCTGTTCCCACATTATGTCCCTCAAATTGGATTATAATGGAATCTTGAAGCCCCCTTTTATAAAGGGGATGTAAATAGAGCCCCTTCACCCAGGTGAATAAGTATGTTGGTACAATAGTACATGCAAAAAGACATGTTAAAAAAATTAAATTTCTGAAGTTAAACACAACACTTACCATTTAAAAAAACACTTTATATCCTCAGAATTAAATCCAGCATTGATCACATCATTCAGAAATGTAAATCTATGTCAATTACAACGAACGATGAATGACAAACAACTATTTAAGATGTCACATTAGTGTCGCTAAATGACAAATCTCTGGCGCTAGGCTAATAGCCCAGGGAATTTTTAAAGCTATTTCTGCAAAATCCATCATTAACATATTCAGCTAGCCATGCAAATCACATAGGCTATTTTAATGTGGGGTCTATTAATCGGTCTGTAGTTATCACTGTTCAATTTCTTTGTTCACTTTTGCATCCTATTCTTTCAGTATTTTTCACCTCCAGTCTATCTACGTAGTTTCTTGTATTGTATTTTAGCCTCTCTTTTCCTAATTTACAAATCACATGACAAAAACAATCAAGGAGAATTGATTCCTGTATTTACAAAGTACTTGATGCTATGTTCAAGTGAAACCTAACTATTCTTTTTGTACAAAAGATTTCTGTAAAGGCACTCCAATTTATTTCTATTCTTCTTTTCATGAATCATTTTTTGCTTTGTTATTTTGTTCCTGGGTTTGGATAATAGGTTTTTGCCTCCTAATGAAGTGTGTGACACTTATTCCCAGAACTGCATAGACTGTAAGTGACATTTAATAAACCAGCATTACAGTGACATTTTATAATTACTCTAATATACTGCTCTCAAGAAGTTGTGAAGTAAATCATTTTCAGCAGAAAAAAATATAATTTGCATAACTCATCCAGTATATTGAAGGTGCTGTGTTTACAAGAGATAAGGGCTTATTAGTATCCACTGTTATCTTCTATTTTATATTACACACATTGCTCATTTCAGGTAGTTAAAGGGGATTTCCAAAAACTGGAAATTACTTATTGGAGTCCTTCCACTGGGTAACATGTTGGGATTCCTACCTTTCACAGCTTCTTTTTTTTGGGAAAAAAAGCAATGTTAGGTATATAACTTGAAACAGAACACAAACAAAATGAATGGGTTAAAAACAGACAGCCCAATAAAAGGTAGAATATCGAAACCAGCATTTATTGCAATATTTACCTTCAAACCAGAGATTTCCCCACTAAATTTTGTAACTAGATTTTCGGCATCATTTACCCCAAATTTCTCTGAAGGAGTATATATCTAAGGCTATATAGATTTCTGTCTTTTCTGATTGTTTCCAGTAACAGGAAAATGAATGATTGGTGAACACAGGCACCCCACATGTATAGGAAAGCACAGTGGTCATCACTGTTTGATCATTAATCTGCCAGGACAGATTGGTGGACAGTTTAATACGGTAGATTTTCAGTTGAGATGATCATAATCCTAAGCAATGGAGACTTCACCACATGGACATGTAGTGTATGTAGAACATAGCCTAGGAGGGGTGGGGACTATTGGGTTAATATATGCCTGTTAAAAGAAAGACAGTGCTAAAATGTAGTCCAAGGCCTGGTAAAGAGAATTTTTTTTTCTTTTTCAGATTTGCAGTCTAAATCAACTAGTTAGTTGCTCCTGGGCAAATAGCAAACTGCTAGTATATACATATATGCAAGAGCCACAAACTGCACCAAAAGGTAATGCGTTTGCAGTGGTGGAGTTCTTCCTCAACCATGCCACAATCCAACTCACACACAAGCTCATGTAAATATGCATGTACAAAAATCTACTATGTGTGTAAAGCAGTAACAGCTAACTCTTGGGGTTGTCAGCTAATTTTTGGTAAATGTTAGATTCAGTGCTATCAGGGCAATTCATAAAGGAATAAATGATAAAATATTATTTACTTTTACTAAAAAATGACATTTAAACAATTATTAGATTCAGGGATAATGCCAGTTGAATTATATGCTAAATTTTGTCCAAGATGTGCTCAATTCCACTCCTTATGAGCCACCCTACAGGTCAGAAGAGCTGGGCATGACAATAGGACCAAAAATGCAATATAATACAGTGTTTTTTTTTTCTCTATTGACTGATTAATGCATATTTTTAAATTATTCATTTTATTTATACAGTTATGGGTTGGGGAGAGATTCAAGAATACTTGTAATCCTTACTGATAAATCAGGCACAGAATCTCAGTTTTTTTGGAACAGAGAGTAACATAACAACTCCAGCATTAAAGCATGGTGATGTTTCAAGTGTTATCAAGCTCTTTTCAAGTCACTAGTACTTAATATACACTAGCCAGTAATATTTATTATATGTACATGGCATTTGTACTCCTGGCTTGAAAATTAGTCTGACAAAACTTGAAACACTAACATGCTTTAAAGATGGAGTATTTATGATGCACTCCTGTTCCATAATATTAAGAGTTTGGTATAGGAGTGTCTTTGAAAATGGGCTCGCTGTAAGTGATGCAACTGGTGAACTTAAAAACAAATCTTTGTAATTCATGACAACCTAAATAAACACCAAACATATTTAGTGAGTTGGCAACAGATTGCCTTTCAACCAAAAAGCCCTTTGGTTACATATACATTATACTATACTACTCCTTCACCTCTCTTTAAAGTAGATATATTTAGCCTCATTATAAACATGTTTTGCTACATCCCTAATAAACACAGGACAGCACACAAACCAAGATCATTTCTGGAGAGATAATATGTTCATTCACATGGTCATTTAACGTGATAATCCACTGCAGACAAAACATGTTCATAATGCCTGTCCTAATAAATCCTAATTACTACAAATGCGGAAGCTATAATGCGATAGTATTAGTTCTCTGCAGCTGAATCTATTTTATTTTTG
The DNA here is from genome assembly GCF_032062135.1 of Pyxicephalus adspersus. Classification (NCBI taxonomy): domain Eukaryota; kingdom Metazoa; phylum Chordata; class Amphibia; order Anura; family Pyxicephalidae; genus Pyxicephalus; species Pyxicephalus adspersus. The sequence goes on along the minus strand of NC_092861.1, from coordinate 66,355,264 downwards.
TGTACATTGTATTTGTTCTTTATAGTTTCACTAACGGTATATTTAAGGTTGAATGACACCACTTTTTGGGGGACACTATTTCCCCTTTAAACTTTGATCAAGTACTAATGTATGGATAGAGTTATCACACTCGTACTCACCACTCCCAAATACTAGCTATACAAATTGGTATATATGGGAGGTTAGGCATCACTGAAGAAGGAAGACAACTATTATTTTTTTTTTTTTTATTCAGTTTTAAAAAATGGACAAACTGAAACCCAGTAGGACTTTCACCAGAATATGAAAGCAGACTGGTTTTGTGTTTTTACTGATCTCAGATAAAACTTGCTGACAGTCATATGTTATTTTTTTTCTTTCTTTTTGTTATTTTTGGAAATTTTATTGCATTACAACCAAATAAACAAATTGAAACTTTATGTTTATAAAACAAAGGAAAGTTTCAGGAACTATATGATTCATTGAAACAATGACAAGTGCCTCTGGCAAACAGACTATTTTGGGACACTAACTGTAAAATAGGGACAGAAATTGTCAGCAATTTTCTTTTGAATTAATAACAAGCACATTTTTTAGTCTGGCACTAAAGAGAAACATACAAATACAACTACACAGGAGACAAGCAGAGAACCGAAAAACAAATGCAAAAGGCAAGAAAACAAGGTAGAGTAATTTATATATTATACTAAATTGAAAGCAGATTCCAGAAAAATAAAAACACTAATTTGAGGTTCCAGTAAATATTTATATAATATGTACCTTACAATAAATAGGAATATTGGGATTTACTGTGATATTTCATGGGCATGTTAATACAAATCCACAGGGTGTGCTGTGTAACTTACAAAAATCTATTGTCTTTTTAAGCTCCTGGGAAAGCTGGATATGGATGAGACAGCTATACCTTAACTTTTTATGGCTGGCTGGTTAGAACACTAACAATAACTAATGCCATAAATAAATAACAACATGAGTATCAAATTCAAACAAAAGTGGCCATGCAGTGACAATATTCCTAGTGTAAGTTGGACTAATAAAATACAGCTAAAGGCTCTTGGATGGCACTCCAAACAAATATCAGGCACAGTCACTGTGTAATGCACATTATATATAAGTAAACGAAATATCCAAATAATTAAATCAATTATAATCAAAAAAGCACAGTTGCATTTATTATGTGCCTCTGCATATATTTTTTTATTGGTAAGTAATAGTTTTACAGGATTCACAGGAACACAAAACTATTTTTACAGAAGGGACTAAAAAGTTTTGTCTGTCTTAACAAATCCATCTTGTCAACATTTTTAGAAAATAAGACTTAAACTCTACTTAAGGAGAAATGTCTAAGTATAGTAATTTTAATAATGCTTAAGACTGTCTTTTAGCTTTAGCTGTCAATTAGCTTTTGTATAGTGTGATGTTTCAGGGTTTTTTAATGCAGATAAAGTTTATTTATTGTGGGTAGTGTGAGAAGGGTTAGACTTACACTTTGACACAAAGGATGTTCTTCGAAAAATAATGAGAAACAATATCCCCTAAACATTTTCTCCAGTGGCCATGGAAGAGGAACTAATGGAGATTTTCATAGCCAGTGAAACAGAAAGTTTAACCCTCCTTATCACCAAAACAAAAAAAAAAAACACTTTAGGCTAAAGTCTTACCGCTATTATTTCTGAATTGCAGACATAAAAAGAAGATAACTCTTGAACTAAATGAAAACCAAAACCATATTAATCTCCGGAGTGGTTCTCTATTACAAGCAACTAAAAATGTTAACCCTTTTAAAAAACAACATGTAATGGTCTTATTACCACACAAATTTTTAATAAATGGCTAACACTGGTTAAATGTACATGTTTATTATAGGCAGATATTTGAACAATGTATTCTGATTGGCTTCTAAGAGACCTATTGACTAGTTCCTTTTGGCCAGCTTTGATTTAAATTAAATAGAAACAATAAACTGCACAACCAGTGTGAAACATTTTACATGATTTGATATTTTTCATCAAAGGCTTTCAAAGCATTTATGCTTAATTTTATTGATACATACTTTGTTTGACACTTGGCTGCTGAATATGGCACACTTTTTTCTTAGTTTACTTGCCCTATCACCCTCCTTTGTTTCTACTAATGTCAAGCAGGATGTATGCTTTTCTAACAAAAGGAATGTTTTATTACGAATGGAAAGTGTACACGTTTGTGCTTTGAATGCCTATTTTTAATGAAGTATGCTTGATGATCTTGGGTCAATTTGATTTCCGGTGTCTTTTGAGAAAGGAGACCCCTGGGGAGTGCAAGGTCATTTTCCATCTATTTTGTTGATTAATATTTAAATAAAGCATACATTGTCTTCTTCAGCAAAACATATGCTTGTTAAGATCATATAAAACATAGTTTGATCCGGTACATGCAGGCACAGCAAGATGTGGTAGCACATGCATTTGGCATTATACTCGCTAAGCAGGTTGTATAGAATTGTACCATTTTTTGTGCTATATTTTACTTTAAAGACCGAATATTATACAGAACAGGGATTTCATCTTGCAACCGAGCTGTAAAATTGGAAATATAGTGTTTGTTAAATTAAAACAATGACAGAGCAAAGTGGTTTTGTTTCCCCTGGGTACATTGCAAAGCAAATTCAGATTCAAGGTCTCAGTTTTGGTAAATTACAATACAAATCAGTCTCACATATATTTTTTTTTTGGCAAATTGCAGGATCACAGAATAAAATACGGGTTCACTTACACTGTCTAACCCCCACTCCTTAGCCCACTAAGCTATTCTAAACTAACCCTATTCAATTGGCTACTTACCTCTTTATAGCAGTGACAATATCCAGCTGTGTTACAACTTCAGTGCAAAAGTTCTGTTGACTTGAAGGCCATACCCATACTATTGGATTTGATACTGTGTTCAAATCTCTGGGAATCTATTCTCAGAGCAGCGACAACAAAGGTTGAGGGGTGGTTAGGTGGTTAAGAGTATAAAGGTGGGTGGCAGTTTTTTTTTTGTGTGTAAAGTTAATCTGCCATACAATGCTCCTTCCACATGCCTAGATTATAAACCATGTATCTTCATTTCTTTTACCCATTGAAATTCCAATTTAATTTAAAGGATCACCATCATGCATTCAAAATATAAGTATGATACCAATGAAAACTAACCATAATTTGAGCATGTCCATTTGGAAAGGAACTTGAAGAGTCTGCGTTAATTGGATCCTGACAGTTTCTGAGCCGACATCTGAAAGCATCCTGGACCTGTAAAAACAATGGCAGTACTTTAAATTTCTTTATACTATACTTGATAATTATACATGCATTATGCATTATGCATTTAGACGTGGATATTGCAATAACATAGTATCATTTATAGAACTCAATGGTAATTCATAGTACCTTTAACAACTATACCAGGTTACTATATTTACTAGCACACACAAAGATAATAGGTGAAGAAAGAAAGAAGGTGTAGGATTGAAAAAGGGTTCCAAAGGGTTTTTTTGTTTTTTGTTTTTCAGTTCACTTTCTTTTGAAGTAGATCATAACAAAACATGAAATATTATAATATACAATATGTATTAATATGGATGTAATAAAAATGTAAAGTACAAAAAAGTTTAATGAGATATTACGTATGTTAGATCACATTTTTATTTTAATTTGTTTATTGAAGTTTTAATATGTGACGAGAGTGCTTAACATGGTCCCTTTCGGAAGGGTTGAATATGGATTACACATAGCCAGCAGTTGATGCGATTTCCAGTTGAAAAAGGAACAGAAATACAAAAAAAACGCAGTTTTCCAAGGATATCATATCATGCAGAAATTTAGATGTATTCGTTGAGTAGTGAGGTGCTCATACATTATGCACAACGTTATATTACCTTCTTTCCCCAATAAATTTATTTTCATAAAAGTGTATATGCAATCGTTGTATAGATTGGGGTAAGAGTAAACATTTTGGGTTAAGTTTTTACTGTTTATCATTTTTGAGATTTCCCTTACTTTCTGTTCCAAAAAAACAACATTGTTAACAGGGGCAAAATTAAAAGATATTTCAAAGGGAAATACATTAAGCAATAAAAACACTATTATTAGCAGACCCCCCCCCCCCCTTCAATTCAGCTTTTAATTCTGTGTGTGTGGCCTCTAAATTCTAGTCCTGATGATAATGTTAATATAGAAAGTAAGTAGGTTTTAAAAATTCTCAAAAAAAGTGCAATAGTTGGAATTATACCTAAAAGGTTTAGGATTTCTGCTGACATTGCAATTAGCCTGCTGTTACTTATTTATTGTGTAATTATTTAGTCAAAATAGATCATCTCAGTCATCAAGTATTTCAAATATGCATTATGACATCAGAATTTTTATTGTATTATTATATCATACCATTGGTTGATTATTGGTTGATTATACCATTGGTATTAGGCCACATTTTGATGCCTGCACAGCACTAAACAATTTGTACCATTATTAATTTAGAACTCGTACTTGTAGTATTAATATCCTATTCAATGTATAACAAGTCAACTTTTTTTTACATAGAAGTAATCTGGTATGCTGGAATCAGGTGATACCACATACTGGACTGTATACAAAGTCTTGGAATCTAGATATTATTGTTTCAAACTGCTGAAAACTACTAGGCCCCTACCTCTCACCATACCAAATTTTTACAGCTTTACAGCTGAGCTGACATATGAAGCCCTGCCGTGTTTTAATAAAACTTTCTTCTATTTATCCAATAAAGAGTGATATACTGTTTTTGATCTGTCTTGAAGTTGGTACCTCTTAATCTGATTTTATGGAACTCTATGGTTAGATGAAGCACACAATGTTTTTCTTTATCAAATTGCTCAATTTGTGATAGTAATGCTCATACACTTTAAGATGTCAGAAGAACATTTTCACACATTTTTTCTCAGATAGTATATTTTGACGTATAGTGTGATTTTGTTCTTGAGCAGTATAAAAAGAAAATTGACAAAAATAAGACAATAGGCAGAATTACAAAAAGTGTTTAAACTGTTTAAGCTGAAATTACAGTGAATGAGGTAGAGCTTTGCATCCGTTTTTTTTCCCCATGATTTGGTATTTTTTCTTGAATTTTCATGACAAGTGTATTGAATTATCACTTGCAATTCACTTCGCTAAGTGAACAGCCCAAACACCTATAGTTTAACCCCAGTGAGTTCATATGTGTTTGTCAATGCACTTGTTCGTAAGCATGTATGTGTGTATACTAAAAATATTATTTTTTTTGGTTAATCTTTTAAAATTAATAAAAGGTACAATATTTTGAATGTTTTGAAGAATTGGGTTTCACTTGCAAATGATTGAATAGTTGAGGTCAGCAAAAGTTCACCTTATACACTAAGCTAAGGAAATTATCTCTTGCTAAATGAACAGCATAAACACTTTTTGTTAATCAATTCTGCTCTATCTAGCTCTTGAAAGAATAGTGACAGAACAGCTACACAGAAACTACAGACAAAGTTGAGCCTTGTAAGGGATTCTCTTTCACGTTTGTTTTACTGTCTGGGCCTGATTTATTAAAGCTCTCCAAGACTGCAGAAGATAGACTATCATGGTAGAAACTGTGTGATCCAGCAACTCTGAAATGGTTCTAGTCTAGGATCAAAAACATTTGCTAAAATATTACAAATGGTTTAAAAAAATTCATTCCAGGTTTATCTTTTCTAGTTTTGGAGAGCTAATAAATTATGCTCTCTGTGTCCCCATCAGTAAGTCTGTCCTACAGACTGTTGTCTTGGGAGAAAAATGCTATGGAGTTATGGTTAATGCAAGATTTTGCTGTCACTGTAGCCCAAATATAGATAAATGTCTTATTTGTGGAACCTATTTGCAACAATAGTAACATTTGAAAATTTCCCTAAATTGGGAAGATTTCTACTTCCTATGGTATCTTTGGGGCAGATAACATTTTTTAAAAAAGGACACAGAACAATAAGGTTTTAACCCTTCTATTTTCTTTAATGTTCTAATTTAACCTTCACATACTTGTTTTGATGTTAAGGTCAACCTATCAGGGGAGACATTTTGACGTGGTGGGCATTTCTTATTCTGAAATACAGCTCTGTTACTGGCACTAATACTTCTGTGTCTAAGATCTAAAATAGGCATAAAGGACTCATTATCTGTCTAAGACAGGATTTAGAAAGTACTGATGTCAGAGCATGATTTATCTCTCATCATAGATTTCCTTGACAGAATATTGGCTCTCCAGATATTGGCTCTCCAAATAATGTATTTTTTCATGCATTGGGCTTAAAATTGTTCATGAAATAGCAGACCAATAACATGACAACTGAAAATAAAATGTGTGTGCATGTGAGAACTAGAATTGGCAATTTCCTAATCTGTTTTTTTTCTTTCAGCTAACAAATCTAAAAATTATATCAAATAAATAAATCAACATTTATTATATTTAAGAAAAACACTTTATATTGCATATTAGAGGTAAGACAAAATATATAGCATGAAAATGTATTACAAATTGGCAATGTATACATTGGACTCTACAAGATCTAATTTCTATGACACGGATGGCTGACTATGTTGCTGCAATCCATTTTTTTTATTGGTGATTCATATTCATTACTACCAAGATATGGATAGTTGGCTACAGGATAATAAATAATTTTAAAAACGGAAGGAATTTACCCAGAGATATATAACTTTAAAGGTACACAGCATCCTTTCATGTAAATATCATGGACAGAAGAGGTACATATTTTTTTTTACAAGGACAAAGGGACTCATTTAATAAAGTTCTGCAAGGTTTGCTAGATCAACAAGGTTCTTCCAGTTATAGTCTAACTCCTCCAGTCTTGGAGAACTTTCATAAATCTGACCCAATAAGTGCATTCATGAGATTAGAAATGTCATGTAGCATACAGCAAAAAATCCTAATACATCTTAATACATCACTACTGTCTAATGTTTTTTTAATCTGAAATCGAATTGATTAATAAAATGGGTTTATTATTTGTCTTAACTGTAGGAGCTCAAATCTGCATAAGATCTGTTCATCCATTGTCATGACTGGTAAATAGCATGGTAAATTAAATTGACAGTGATTGTAGTGAGACTATGTCTTGTTCATTTCTTTGGAAGCATATTACAGCTACACATCATCTACTTTCTAATTAAACAGACAGCAACAATTTCACAGCGTGTTAGGCTACTCCAACAACAGTCCATTGATCCTTTCTTACAACCTTAATATTCCAGGTTTGGGTTTATTTTTCCACTTTACATGGGATAAAGTTGAACAAGGTCAACTGGATAGGTAAAATGAGAGGTGTCTAATCTGTATTATGGTTTGTTAACTTTTGTAATAATGACTATTTGACCCAGAGTATTTGTGGTAGAGTATTTGATTTATTTTCTAATGGAAAAAAACTTTTTTTGCATGACTTAAGGCTTGATGGTATTCTGGCTTTTTAATAAAGGGCATTGTTAAAAAAAGAAATGAATGAGAACGATGGTAAACTGGCACCAAAAAAATTTTGTTGTAAATATTTGCTTGCTTAGATCTGCATTTAAACTCAGATGATCTGTTTGTTCATCTCTACTGGCAAGTGCTTCAAAACAACAGCTAAGATAAATACTTTCTCCACTCTTGCTGAGTAGGTTTATCTACACCGCTCTTTAATTCAGCCAACTACAAAATTCAATCAAGATAGCTAAATTAAGTATTTTGTCAAGTGACTGCATTTGAGTCATTTATTTATTTTTTTTTTTTTAGTTTTCCAATGACAAGTTTTCCAAGTCTTACATCTCTAACAGCTGCCACCTTCAAGTCTATCGCAGCTTTACAATCTGCCTCTTTATTTTGGCAGAATTTAAATACATGTTTCTGTACAGTAAGTGTACTGCCAGCACATTTTCACAGTATTCCTATAAGGGCATGAACATTTCAGTTTAGAGTGTGTATAGTGGCTTCAGAAAAGTCACTTATATGTGTCTGGCTAACTAACTGAACTTTCAGCTTTTAAGACATCCACCTACACTGGAAATTTAGGGGTTCCAACACCACTGCCTATGAACAAACACAAAAACTCTCTGCTTTGTTTGGAACTAGAATTGTTATAAAAATAGAATATTGCCATTCATTTATTATTGCCAACGGTATTTTAGTTTAAAAGCATACATAAGGTCCTCTAAAGGAACTAACCTTTAGGCTTATATAGCCTTTTTGTAGTGGTAACGTGAGAAAAAAGGTGAAGTATTTTCCAATTGTGTGGTGTTGCAAAACACGCATGTGTTGACATTTATTCATATACAGTGGCTTAATATTTGTATGGAGGATTAACATCCTTATACATTGGATTGGGAAACTCTTATAAGAATATTATTGCTTTGCATACAACTAAAAACTCCTGAGAATCTATGATCATCTGTTTTTACCATTACCTGTTCAGACCTTATTATGACTTATTGTTCATAACTACTTGGTAGACTTAGGACAGTTGTACAACAGTCCAGGATTATATTCCCATGGAAAACAACCAGTGCAATTTCTTACTAAGGTACTAATAGGTGAAATACTCGTCTAATGACTAGTCACATAAATCATGGTCACTGAACAGTGCATGAACGGTTTAAACAGATGTTTAAAGTTAGGTAGGAAAAAATTAAATTCTGAATTAAAATCAGAATTCTATTCTATACTAGTTCTGATGGCTGGGTAATTCAGTCACAGGAACAATAAATTGATGTAACTGGTGTCATAATAGATATAACTCATTTTTTAACTAGTTAAATATTTTGATAGTTGAAAGAAAGCGACTGTAATATCCTTGCAGAAATTTGTATGTTTTGATTTTTGACCCTCTTGCTAAAATGCTTGGGTGTCTCTGACTTATATACGAAAGTTTACAAAAAGACGTTCTGGGTTGGGAAATTATTATTACATTTTTAATCTTGCAGGTTTTTATTATAAAATCCATTAAAGAGAATTTATCCTGTATATATTGTGTTTATTGGATAACTACTTGCTTTATATGGTATAACAAGTTCTGTCCAAATTAGCATAATGTATTTTGCATTTAAATCCAGTACGATTTCAGCTTGATGCTTGTAAGAGCACAGCTTTGTCAGAGCACTGTGCTGGTTAGAGAATCTGGGTCTGACTCTTAAATTAGTATGCTTGCACAGCAGCATTATGATTTACTGTAAACAAATTTATGACTCCTCTAGTAAAACTTGGCAGTGGCTATTTGTTATGTTATTTTCAAGCTGAGCAGCATTAGTATTTCATCATAAACCAAGATATACATGTTTTCTATTTTTCTTTATCTTGCCTAATTACAAAATGTTAACCATTGCAAACCCACTTTCAATTCCCTTATAAAATGACACCAATGCAAATAAGATTACAATATAAATACAATAATATATAAATGTGTATATATATGTAAAAAATTTAAAGTATTAGCTATCTCTGGGACAAGCATCAATCAGAACTATTCTCTTCCATGGTACAGACTTACAATTAGGAGCATTTTTCTACACACGGATCAGAGCCAGAAACCAAGGGATTTTAAACACTGTCCATCCTTGGTCATGAAACCGGTGGAAGAATTTTACTGTGATAAAGAGGGTTTAGGGAGAGTGGAGACATTTGCAGCGGTACAGCAGCTTATTGTAATTGAGTACAGTATATATCTTTAATTAGGTAAAATTGTGTAATTCTCTCACATTTCTTTTAATTTAACTGAAAGCTGCTTTGTACAGTTTATCTTCAATTAAAATTAATGCAAAACATATACATAAAAAGTATATTTTTATTATGAAATGGAACAGTTATTTTTGTAACTAGGAATTGTAACTAGGAATCAAAATTTAAAATGCATACGCACTTGAAAAATGGTGAATATTTTAATTAAAAAGCCACTGACGCTAAAGTAAATATTAGGTAAAAACCCTAAACCATGGTATAACATAAATAAACATATAGACATACACGCATACATTTTCCAGTTTGTGACAGGAAATTGATCATTTGTCCTTGCATATGACCTTGCTATTGATCCGAAAGGACCTGAATATCTGGCCCTCTCATTTACCGGGATAAACATAATAACTGAGGTTTTTATTGCAAGGACATGTATACCATAACAAGTATTCTTTTGTCATGTTTAAATAACTCTACCTTCAGAGTCAACTGCATAGCCAAATAAACAATACATCCTGAGATATAGGTGGGGTAACTAATATGCAAGTCCTAATCATATCCTAAAATCTTGATCTCACCCCAGCCATCTCCCAACTCCTAATGTTCCCTAAGTCAACTTATTACATTAAAGTCCAATGGAAACTTTGAAGGCAGGTGGGGTAGTGTCAAGCTCAACAGCTCCACCTAAAGTGGAACTTGAGTGCCACTTTGAACTTCAGCAATTCAGGCAGGTGATTATTGCAGAAAGGGGCGGGTGATGTCTCTTCTGAAATAGCAGGTGTTACTTGCCTAACTGTGTCTGGAATATGCAAAAAAGCTAAGGTGTGCATGCAGAGTCAGCTTTGGTTGCTGTCAGCTTGCAGGAGTTACATCACCCCGGAAAGCCCATCAAGATGATTGAAGATTGTTCCTGGGCAGCAGAAAAAAGAAAGATGGCGGTGCCCAGCTACGGAACCCAGATAAGTAAATGCAGAAGGGTTTAGTTCTACTTTAAACTGTCTCCATTCCTGGACCTGCTGATTTTTACTGGCAGTTTTTCACTGAAACCAATGCAACATTTTAAAAATTGTTTTAGACCTGATTACAGTTATTTGCCTGTGCTTCTGCTCTAATCTTCTGTCTGTAGCACTAGTCCTTAGTGATTTACTGACCATGCTGACATCTTTCTGGCTACCTGTCATTTTTTTATGAAATACACTGTTGGCTCAATTGACACTTGATGGGCCCCATCTAAATTTTGCTATTGTGCTCTATTAATTGTACCTAGGCCTCTCTGAGAATACAGATGCTCTGAGAATACAGGGATAAGCCATTTTGCTGAAATTGTCAGTGTACTTAATTATATTAGTTTGTGATAGATGTACAGTTTGATTGCCCAAGTCAAAAACTACTAATGACTGAAATAGTAATTGAGTCAGAGGAGAGAAAACAAAATTACCATTCTAAATATAAGAAGGGCAAATTTCTATAAAAAAGGCTAAATTTCAATGTAGTACAGTCAGATCATAACATGATTTGTGCATGTATGAATATTGCACTATATATATTCATCTTTGCATTTTCAAACACAATAAATCTATTTGTCTTGTTAATAGGAATGAGCTTAGAATAACTGACTAGGTAAAATTGAAGTGGAATTTTCAATTTTGAATCAAATCCTCCAGGAATAATTTTCCTTTGGGAGACATTTGACTTTTTTTTCTACACTAGATTATATGTTTTTCTTTTTTGCCTCAATTAATGAAGGCAGTTTAGATTAATTAGGCTATATTAGTTAGCCTTTTAAAGTAATCATGTCAAAAGTTGAATCAAATTAAATTTTAGGCAAATTTAATATTTTGAAAATCAAACTGAATTTAGGGATAAATTGGAATAAATCTGATTGAATTTCTACAAATTCAACCTTCTCTAGTAATTAAACATAATAGATCTACCAAGCAAACATATGTAAATAGCAACATTGTTTTGTCTGATAATGGGTTGGATGAATGGAAAATAATATTATCACAGTATGCCGCTTGGACATTATCTAAACCTATTTTGAATATATGATTAGTTGATGCAATGTCTAGTAAAGCAAAACAATTACAGCATATGACAAGATACAGAGGTCAGAGACAACTAATTTATCTTCTTTTAGAAGTTAGAGCATGTGCAAGAACAATGCAATAAATAATGCTTTGCAAGGTAAGATAACCCTTTAGTAGGTAATTTATTTTATTCTTTAAAGATGTATCACACTACCATTTTTGAATTTGGGTTAAAGATTCATATAATCAATGTAGAAATATGTGCTCTTTTATATGTTTTCTGTTTAATTAGTGAACAGGCATTATTTGTTTACAGACAACACAACATTTTTTCCTTTCTAGAATGTGATTTACTGTATATGTTTTAATCAGCCCATGTTTTCAGAAAGATGGCTTGCATGTAATAATTTTCTATGGTTACAATATGCTCATACAGCCTGTCCATCACAGCCCATAAAAATACAAGATAGAGCAACATATTCTTAGGGAATCCTACATTGTCAGGCAATTACTGTCAAATGAGAGTGGAGCTCACGTGGTTGTGTTAAAAAAACTTGTAACAGCAAGGTGTGCATTAATATACATGCTTCTAAACACAGCTCATGTGTAATGCAAGATGTTTCAGGTTTATATTGATTGTTGTTGATGTTCTTGCTTCGGAGGCTTCAGTACAGACCCAGACTAGTTGTAGAAAGCAGGTTTATCTGAAACCACAAGGCAGCACTTGTTTGTATACATCCACTTGTAGACTAGGACTGTGCTGAAGTAGCGAAAAGGGGGAGTCCATCATATGAAGCAGAATGCTTCAGATAAAATCATTTTTATTCAAGCTAGTAATAACAACAAGTCTTTTCGATTTAAAGCAACCCTGTTCTTCCTTGTTCAAGCCTGAAAGCTACATTTTACTTAATGCTTGCAATTCAATTTTGGTTAGCCAAACTGCTTTCAGTGAAAAACAGAATATTCAATGATCCCTTTACAATAGGCAGAGGTTTACATTGCCAATGGTATATGCATGTATGCAGCTAGTATCACTTTCATTGTTTGGTAGTAGTCAAGGATGACAGCATAATTCAGCCCCTGACAGTCATCAGCCAATACGAACACTGTCAACTGTTTACTTTAACAATGAACATATAGTTCTGAACCAAACTAAAAGTGGGATGTCAAATCTGAACAGCAACACTTTCATTATCATCCCACAAATATTTGCAAATGGGCATTCTTTCATTGTAACTCCTACACAACTTTTTAGGTTACACATTGCCACAATGATTGTTACTGTTTTAATGCTTCAAGCGAACCAAACTTTTTTCTTGATTTATTATAACAGAGAAACATAATATGTCATAGACATACAGAGATTAAGGCATGAGATTTAGGTACCAATGTTTTTGAGAAGATTGGGTAAAATTTCCCCAAGCGGAGAAAAAAATCAATTTTGCATTGCAGTTTATGTACACTGGCTTTCTGAATAAAGGGGGACCTGTGGGAACATGTTCCAAAAACAATATGTGTTTTCTTTTGAAACAATGTAATTTTGTGCTTTACAACTAAATACGTTGTGCAGTTGTGCAGAAGTTTATACAGCATTTTCCTTTTCTGAATGCTATGCAGGCCTATGCAGTATCTACTCATATTACCTACGCATCTTTTCCCATTATTGCAGTTTCCCTATATGGCTCTGATAATTAAATTCCTTTAGTAAATTACACTCTTTGTTGCATATTAAAACCTATTATTATCATTGTTAATACCAATATTGTCCAAATACTGAGCTAAATAAGCATTACTTCCTGTAGAATTAGCTTTTTAGGCTTTACGTCTATATAGAAGGCATTACAGAAAACTAGAATGATGCTTTAAATACTATAACTGTCTAACCAAAGCAGCTGTTTGTTTCATATACATTACTGGATTGAATTTTCCACTTTACTAAATCTTCATGTGTCACATGGCAAACAGCAGTCTCAAGCCATCTGTGTGCTTTTTATTGCTAAAACCTTTGTTTGCCAAACCAGGTATATTGGGAGTTCACTTAGCGAATTCCAGACTTTCCATCCAAGATCTATTTGCCAAAAATCAAATTTGCTGCTAGCTTTGTTTATAAAACATACTGTAATTCCTCCTTGCTTTGATAATGCCATGTATACATAAATAGAAAGGAAGAAAAAAGATCGGGTTTATGCTGGCAGAAATCAAATTCATATTTGGCTTAGCAGTAAGAATGCTAATGAGTAGGTGAGTATACAACAAGTACAACTCAATAGTGAGTACATATGGTGAAAAAGGCTTCCCCCTAGAAACTGACAAGGGGAAATGCCTTTAGTGCTAGACAAAAGCCAGCCAAATATAAGTACTGAAAGGGTCAGGGTGGTAATCGTCTCATGCCCAACGCGTTTCGCCGGTAGGCTTCTTCAGAGGATGGACAGAGATCATTAATGCAACTGTGTATTAAAGTACAATAAACGTTTCAATCATTATAAAAGAGATTATTCATAACTAGATGTTCATCATTCAGCTGTACCATAAAAAGTGACTGTTTTTTGATCAATGCGACTGTATAATAAAGTACAATAAATCTTTCATCCATTATGCAAGGAATTATTCATAAAAGTAATCATAGCTAGATGTTCATCAATTAGCTGTACCATAAAACGTGACTATTTTGTGATCCTTGTACTTTTATGATACAGCTGATTGATGAACATCTAGCTTTTTTCTTCCTTTATATTTATGTATAATTACTTCTGGGGCAGGCAAACCTTAATGATTCTAAGAAGGATGTTACTCCCATTGTGTATATTGATTATTGTTATGTATATGTAGATGTAAATTGATGCACTTTACTTGAAACATAAATGAGAGAATAACAAGAACTTCAAGACGTGAACACAGTAAATGCATTTTTCACATATAGTCAGCTTAGATTTATTAGGTATGAATAAACTATAAAAATGATATTGAAAGCATTTTTCTTATAGGAATATCCTAAAAATATCAGCACTGTAAGGACTTGTACTAGCTTAGCAAACCTGAGTTTGTTTCATCCATCCAATCTGAGTTTTTTTTGCTATTAATATATTACAGTATATATATTTTATTAAAGTATATGTATTTTAATATTTTTAGATAGAGTAAGTAACTTTTAAACCCCGTCAGTTTATTTTTTTCTTTCTGTATCCTGTCTGGGAAATGTTCCTTCTGTTCTTGTCCAGGATAAATTACAAGACAGGAGTTCCCTCATCTCCTTTTCTGGTGGCAAATTTAAAGGTTTGGTTTACAAATTATTTTCCGTCTCTGTGAAAATTGTCCCAAGGACAAATAGAGGAGATATTTTTTCAAGACTATGTAAGAACCATTCCTTGTAGATTGTAATAGGCTGCATAGGTATCTGGGGTAATGTTTAGTTGAATGATAGTACTACTGGTTAATATCCAATCTGAATAGAATGAGAACAAATTACTATAAACCCAACCAGTTCAAAGCAAGCACAGATTTGTTTATTGGGCCATTGCATCTATTAGCACGGGCATGGTATATTTTAGTGTATTTTAAATGAACCTAGGTAATTTAAATGATCCACAAACCCAGTAAAGTAAAGCCAAGAATGTATTTCCTCCATTTCTTCATGCATAAACATGCTTTCTATTAAACTGGACCTTTGACGTAAACACAGGTTTATGTGTCTGCTTGCCAAATGATTTATTGATCTTAGGTGATGAATGGTGTAAATCTCAAACTATAAACATGAACTGATACATTTAAGTCAGGGTGATTTTGCATCTTGATTTAAAAAAAAAAAAAGAAAAGTCATTGCTTATCAAATGTCACATAATAAACAAGAAGAAAAAAATATTGCTCTCACCTCTCTCCGTAAAATGCAGTGGACCATCACAATGACAAATCCTTGCAATGAATCAAATACTGCGAACAGTATCTGAAACAGTATCGATCTCTTATCTGTCATTGCTAGAACAGCAGACATCCATGTCAAAGCCAGGAGGGGTAGAACAACACAGGAACTCCAAAGAGATGCCCTATGCAGAGAGAGATATTTGTTTGCTGAACCAGATTGTGCTTTGTGAATACAAACCATATCACAGAAGTATAAGAAAACAGCCAACACCTTCAGTAGAAAGATCACCAGATGGTATATTTCATAATCTGGCCATCTTAGAACTGAGGGAGTTAATGCTCAAACATAATTACTTAAAAAGATGTTTGTCTAAAGGTAACAAATTAATAGTGTTGAATAAGTAAAAAAGTAAATAAATAAAAAAAATAATAAATAAAAAACATAAATAAGACATTGTATTATTATTAGAAGAACACAAATTGTATCAGACTAATTTCAGACATGCACGGTTATAGATTTGTAACAAGAAGATGTAAATGATTTAGACTAACATGGCATTACTGGCGGTGGTGGCTGACAAAGCTGTTGTTGAAACTACTCCACACTTGGCACATTTGAGCGTCAAACCGCTATGAGGCTCACTCATCTGACTGCAAACAAACAGAACACCCACAAAAAAAACAAAGTATTCAATTTTCACTGAAATCATTGCTATGGTACTTTTTTTCTTTTACTATTTGTTTTTCAATAAGATCTCATGCATACGTAACAAGATGAATGTATTGATTTGTTTATTAATGGAAGCTTTTGGTACTAAAGATGTATTAAAATATTTGTGACATTTACTATTTATACAATAAGAAGGATAATTTCATTCATGCATGCGGGGTATTTTTTCTGTAAACAATGTGTGAATATCCCATTTTTCCTATTATTAAGCAGTTTATACACTGAGCTAAACATAAGCAGGTGCTAAATCGGACATATGACAATCTATATTCAGGCCAACATCAACACTATTTTTTTCATCTTTAACAGTAGTAGTTTGACAGCTTTTGTTAGTATTACATAGAATAATATTTTAATTTTAATATTGGTAATAAATGTTCCGTATTACTACTAGTTGCAATTTACTGATAGTTTAGATACAATAGGTCAAATTAACCTATAGTTGTAATGATTGATTTATTACTACATTTTATTGTAGCCTGAATATAGAGTTAAAATGAATGGAATTTGATGAGATTTATTTGTTGAAAATGTTCGTTTTTTATAAAACAGTGCAGAAGCATCAATAAATAAACAGTGATTGTTGCATTTAACAAAAATGATTATAACTAAAATATAATGACTAAACAGTATTTTTCCTTCTAAATAACATATATGAGCTACTAGTTTTTATATTTCGTGTGTACATTTCCAAAGTGATGGCCAATATTGCTGCACCATCTGACAATATTTATAGATTCCCTGGATTTACACACACATAAAAAAATATTCAACCTTAATTTACCATAAGAGGAAACGAGAAACCAAATTGGGAAGAATTTGAGCCTGAATACATTTTACAAAAATTTACATCAAAATGTTTGGGAAACTTTATTTGTTGACAGTTCTTTTTTTTTCTCTGGACTTTAAATAATCATTAATATACTATACCTTTTAAATCCTGATATTTTGTAAATAAGTTGTTTATTTTTTTTTGAGGAGGGGGGATTGTTTTACGTTGAAAAAACCCCAGAAAGAACAGACTCCATGAGACACATAGCCTGTGCCGATTTCTGTCCAAAAACACATTCAAACCAATGTAATATGCAAACTGTTTGACGTAATTGGTACTGTCATTGTCATCCTTCTTTTTTTTAATTCAGAAACAAAAAAGGAGTATCATAGAGCAAACTGCAGAGCCTAATTAGCGCTATGTTTACTGTACACAAAATCACAATAAAAATGCAGCACATTTATCCAAATCTCTGATCATAACAGTGTACCCTAGGTGGTTTATTTAGCAAATGGTATATTGCATTCAACAAATTATTGTTTCAGACAGTGCCTTCTTTCTTAATAATTCATCTACTGCTTAACTAAAAACTGGTAAACTACAGTAATATATAGTTTAAAAAGATAAAAGGGTAATGAATGAAAACAGAAATAACAACTATGAAACTAGAAAAATTATGGTCTAGCAGCCTATGGCTTCCAAACTGATGAATGTTCAATTTATAAACATAGCTATACATTTGGTGAAAAACCACAGTGCTGCGGCTTGATTTTTAGCTCTTCCGCCAATTTCGATCAACAATTTAAGTGATTGGTGATGGTGTGTAAACAATGCTGCACTTTCTCTTAAGTTCAGACCTATCACTCTCATGTAGTCAGTGCTTGCTTACAATACAATAGGATGAAAAAATGTTGCACACACATGGCTATTAGCTCAGTCACTTACAATTTTCAAGCCAATAGGTTGCCTGTCTTTACCTGGCACTTCCCACTGCTGTGTTGTAAAATGTATTTTATGTACTTTTTGAGATTTGTCCATTTCATAGAAACTGGATTTGGTACTTGTTTCTATTGTCATACTTATCAAACAGAAGTTTTAGTTGCTTGGACCTGAGTCTTAGATGTGATCCTTGGGGAAATCAGAGAACCAAAAACTTTAGAGAGAAATGAGGAAGGGCTTATTTTAAAACTTTTACTGGGCACATATGTACTAAAAATTTTTTCATAATGGATGAGTAGAACTACCACAATCCTGGGTGTCAAAGAATACTGAATTGTTCACATGTCGCAGTTGTAAAAGTAAGGTAATACCTCAAAACACAGTGATCAAAAAGCATATATAAATATACATAAGATATGTATAAGTGTAAACAATGAAGAGGCTTGACTGCATAGTTTTAACCTTTGAACATATGTCCACTCCTCATATCCCTTATTAAGAAAATCATAATTTTTTTTGACTTTGTTAAAAAAAACATAACATTTGATCAGTTACACTTAAATAGGCAAAGAAATATACTATAGTGTACTAAAATATCAGGGCATACATAAACAGGGAAATGCCTATTTATATACTATTACTTGTTCAGCAAGAAATATTCTTTTCTTCCCTTCCTGTTTTATTTTACTTTAAAGCATGACAAGCAATTTTGTTTGGTGACATTATACCAGTTTAGGAATTTCTGTTTTCCTGCTCCCTTCACTGCACGTTGCACATAAAACAGGCAATGTCAGTCTGTGCTGATAAAGCATTAAACTCCATTGTGAGGTCTATGCGATATATCATTCTAATTCCCGTTGCATCTGCTGTTTCTGGTCTACACTCTTCAGTCTGCAGTAAAATTGCTGTTGAAAAAAATATTACTTTAAAAGTAAACAGTCCTGTCAACAGTAAATTAATTTCTTCTGTAACACACCCATACCTGCTGTGCATAAAAATGGTAGCTGTACTTTTCTGACCCTAAATTTTTTAGGCTACTGCCTGCTGTCAATTAAATTAGCTTTTATTAACCTTTTTACCCCAGGAACATTTCGAATAATGTTCATGTCTCAAGGAACCCTTGCAAAAACCAAATAGGGGTCAGTTGGAGGAAAGCTCCCTTACAGCGAGGTTCAGAGAGTTATACAGATTGTTGGTGTC
Organism: Pyxicephalus adspersus; assembly: GCF_032062135.1. NCBI lineage: Eukaryota > Metazoa > Chordata > Amphibia > Anura > Pyxicephalidae > Pyxicephalus > Pyxicephalus adspersus. The sequence goes on along the minus strand of NC_092861.1, from coordinate 66,336,024 downwards.
ATGTGGGTGAATCTTTTAGGTAGCTTTGGATTCTGAACTAGGAGGGCACTCTCAGGGGGAGAGCTATCAGCCAAAGCTCAAGAAACCCCTGAAGTAACTGGAAGCTGAGTTTCCTGGAACCCTGTTGGGAATGGCTGGTGTATATTGTAAGTGTGTGGATACTAGCAATTCGGTCACTGGTGGCCGCTCGCTATTAACAGATGGCTTTAAAAGAAACCACTCACCTTTTACAGCTGCGTCCTCTTTGGTGAGAATGATTCTAAAGTGTTTGGGTAGCAATGGAGCAACGTCAATGAAGCAAATAAGTGTTCTATTTAGAGATCCTTTTGTAAGCAATCTGCTGCCACTTTGATAGTCTGATATGGGCCTTAGGGAGGTTTAGCCTTTTTAAACTTGATTTTAGCTGTCCGCCTGCATTCATGTATAAAGATCAATTCTAAGGTATTAAGCAAATTAATTGAGACATGATTTCATAGTCTTTGAAAAAATGTATGTGAGTAAATAAAACAGTATTTTTATGGATTAGTCAGCAGTGTTTTATAGTGTCATATATATCCAGTAAATTTTTTTTTAGTCTTTTTTTAGTTTTTTAGTATAATTTTTATATAGCACACTAAGCTACAGGGTTCAGTAAGGGAGGCTCAATTGCTTTGTTCTATACTGAGTTGATCTTCCAATACTGGCCCCACCCAGTAAAACTACTTACTGGAAGGAAGGGCACTCTTTGGTTCCAAGGTCCTTCACTGTCTTATTAGCAGGCTCCCTAACCAGCAGTATAAAAAGTGATGATATTGAACTGGCTGAACAGGACTACAAATGTTGTGGCAGAGAAAATAGTTATAATGGAAGAATTTCCCCTTATTCTTTGGTTGTTTGCCTGGAGTTCTGTAAAAAAGTATTTTTTTTTTTTAGAGTTTTCTCTCTACATGTTGTACTAATTAGCCTAATACATGGATATTGTGCTTTGAATGTGTGATATAATTTCCAGCACAGACAGAAGTTAAATGTATGTTTGTGCTTGTTGCTTTATTATTTATAGTTTAATACTAGTCTTGTATCTGTATTTTAAATGGCTTGAGATCTTAGGTCTAAAATGTCATAATCCCTACCTGTGTAATACCATTGCCCTTTGCAAGTACTTCAATTATTATTCATTTAAAATAATGTTTGTTAATAAAATATTAAAGAATTAAACAAGGACATTACAAAAGGGCAAAATATTACTGAGTGCTGCTATTTCTAAAAGTCTCTCATTGGGTAATTAGCAAAATGTTGACTGTAAAATTACAAGAAAACTAAAACGCAAGGCAGAAGAATGTTTTGATAATGATTTTCTAATGCTGCAATTATATTGTGACCCCATAAAAGAACACCTGACATCATTCTGCAAATTCAATGAATACGTAGAACAATCAAGATTAATAGCTTCTCAACCACTATAGAGCCTAATTAAAAGAGAAAAGAAGCTTAACAATTTGTTTTACAGGCAACTCTGTAGTAAAAAGGTATTAAAAGTCCTTCATGCAAACATGAACTTTGATCTGCATGCTGCAATCTAGATTAATTGAAAGTGCAGAAAAAATGCCTTGCAACCCAGTGTCCGATTGACATGTGCAATATGTACAAAAAGTATACCAGGTGATCCTTGAAGCATGCAAAATCACTGTTATGTCCTTATTTCCATTCTTCAAACAATTTATATCAAAAATAACTTTTAAAATTAACTGTTATCTATACAGCTATACAAAACTACATATATGTGAACTAGTTTACCAAACAATTTGTGAATCTGATCTCCTGCTATTGTTTGTCATGCAGCAATAAATATTCAAAATGATACTGCATTTCTCTGTTGCAGCTTTTACTATACTATAAAAGAGCATCAGAACAGTACTATACTAAGCCTTCACTGTGCTGTCTTCCTCTAAAAAACTTAAATGACAGCATTGTGCTTAATTGGCTTATACACCATGATTTCTGCTGCTAAAGATCAGAAATATATGTTTAATAAATACATTATTGGGGTAAAGGGTAAACTAATAATGTATTTTTGTTGTTCCATTGCTTTTAATAACTACAATTGCAAAAATTCATATGACCATAATTATGACTAAATTATTATATTATAATAAATATTATAATAATTTTTCCCCAAAAAAATCTTAAATGTGTCCCTTCCAATTCCCTTTAATAAAGATGGGGTAATAATTTATAACCAGCCCCCTACCACCACCCATAACGCGCTATAGGTCAACTAGACACTCCATCTATTTTTGCAACCAATAGTGAGGCAAAGTAAATGAAAGGGCTGAAAAAATGCTTGAATGTTTATTGCTGCACTTACCTTAGTTCCCCATGGGTTTATTTTATTAAAAAGTCTTCATGTAGGCTGTGATTGCACAAAAAATGTTTACTAGCAGCTATAAATTGAATTCACAATTTAACTAATCTAATGCATTGGATATTTAGGGTTTTAGTTTTGAACATTACATTGCATTATTCCAATACTAGTGTTGGCTTCTATTAATTAGAACAGAACAAAATTTCACATTTTCAAAAACATTTTCACAATACACATGCCCTATTGTCCTAGGCATGATGTCACCATAATGTGTCTTCCTTGCTCAGAAACAATTGGAGGGAAACTATCCAGGTTTGTAGGTATTTACAGAAAAAAGCAAATTAAGAAGAGTGGCATGCAATAAATCAAATTAGCAAGTCATCACATCATTGTAGTAGTTTGGACTCCCTTATCAAATAGGCCCAGCTGTCTTCCTAAGTACATTTATAATTACATTTTACTGTCAACAGCAATCTATACATGAAAAAAATTAGTTCAAAACACACTTTTTACAATTATTTAGAAACAAAGGTGATCATTTACAATTTTCTCTTACCAAAAGCCTAACTTCTAACATTGCTCATTCTAACCAAAATCCCTCTATGCAATGGGAGTGCTGGATTGCCATTTGTGGCCACAGTGGCACTTTCATAGGACTAGTTAGTGGTAGAATTTTAGTTACAGAGTGCAAAGCTTTATTACTAAAGTTAGAGAAGTTGCGCTCTTAGTAACGTAGAGTATAATAATAGTGCCTGCTCTCGGGCAAGACATTTGATTTTAAAAGGGTAAACAAGTGAAAGTTTTGCTTCAATAAAAACATTAGTACAATTGAAGTCATGTAAAAATGTTAGGTAGTTTGTGTTTTTATTATATTTTGTGATGTTTCTGCACTCTTGTTTTATTTTTATTTTTTTTGTTTTTTATGAAAAAAGAATCTGTAGACATGAATGAAATATCAACTTCTTTATGAAGCATGCATCTAATTCAGAACTATAATAATTTGAAATACACCGAATGAATAACTATGAGTAAAGAATATGATCACATACATTTTAAATCTGCTTACCCTGCTCTGTGTTTGAGCTTTTTATCAAGGATACCATCTCTGGAAACAAGTTTATTAAAGACTAAAATTCCAATTACCATGTTGACCTGCACAACAAAAAGAATGATTACACATGCACCATTTTATCAATAAAACATGGCAATGCAGATCAGGTTATGTCACATATAAATGATTAAAATGAATTTTTCTGAGATATATTTTTAAACCAGTTTAGAATAAACATGTACATTCCTTGCTTAAAAGACAGTGGTACTAAACCCAAGCCTATAATGCAATTGGTCTAATAAGTAAGTAGCCCAATTCCTTATTGGATGATATCCTGATAAGGCATATTGTATTCTGTATAATATCCTGACAAGGAAATCTTGTGGTGTGACATAGTGTGCTGAGTAAATGTATGGTGCTAACTGGCCTAATCTATTATTGTTTTATGTTTGAGCCGATTTACTCATCATTACTAGGGAGATAACACAAAAGTATAATAGGACACATCGTTATCCCAGAGGTAAGGCTGCACTATTCTGAGTATGCTGAAGAAAGACTACAATTATCCCTGAGGTTAGACTGTAAAATAGTCTTGCTTCTACCCATTTACGGCTGGTATTATCCTGTGGGAAATATCACACATATGATCAGGTATACAAGGTACCTACATGAAAAAGTACTATGTGTTGTGTCATCCAGCTCACAACCTGGTATTAGAGCCATCAGTGCCATAGAAATGCAGGTTTGACATTTTTTTGTCTGCAAAGGAGGGAGATGTCCCGCTAACTGTCAAAGATTCAGCAAAATGTAATATTTTATAGTAGTAAAGTAAGTAGAACAAATTATTCAAATGACAACCTTCAAGTTCTGTAATAGTAATGTCCTCCAGTGAGATACATCCAAAGTACAGCCCCTATGAAATTTAGTTTTTTTGAAAAGTAGGAGGTCTTCACTGGCAGCTTCTATACTCAGAACCAGCTTAGCTGCAATATTCACCCTAAATGCAGATATTTCTCCACAATACTTTTTTTCCTGACAGAATTATTTAATCATTATTTAAACACTTGTCCTGGACCCCTCCTAGTAATTGACTGGGCAGTGAAATTAGAAAAACACATAAGTTCATTTCTTGCACACTCCAGGTGGTGATACAAGGTCAAAATCAGGTACCTCCTAGATTGTAAGCTCTTCTGGGCAGGGTCCTCTCCTCCTCCTGTTTCACTGTCTATATCTCTCTATCATTTGCAACTCCTATTTAATGTACAGCTCTGCATAATATGTTGGTGCTATACAAATATTGTTTATTATTATTATTATTAATAATAATAATAGTAATAATACTAACAATAACAATACCTATATTACAGTTGAGCCTTACTAATGTAAAAAAATAATAATTATGGATCCTTGTGACTGAAGTTGAAGAACAGTTTAGAGTTTTGATAGAGTCACCTTGTTCTGAAGGTCAGTGCCTAAACTATTCTGCTAGGAACATATACCAAGTATCAAGTTTATGTGAAGGACCAGGGCAGCATCTTCTGTAGAAAAGCAATTGTAAAATTAAAAAATGGGAGAATTATCTTTTTATCCTTTCTCAAAACAAGGGGACAAGATGGGCAGAATGGCTCCTGTTCTTTTTAATTACGGGATCTTTGTAAGCATTTTAAAGGTCTATATAAATTATTTTATTGTGCAATATATTTCTTTATTGTTGGAATCAGAAAATGTAATTTATTTTATAGACATAACATGTATTTGTGTGTATTACTGCAAATACAAACCTATTTATTACTAATACTTTTAGTAACTGATATAGTATAATGCACCTCAATTAGCTACTTCTCTGCATTTACCAAATTGGAGATGCTCTTAATACAATATATTTATATTTTCCTACAAGGACAGTAGTTAATAGTAAGTTTCTTGTTGTCATTTGCAAGAACACTCCACAACATATTAATAGATACCTTTGGGTGATATTGGCATTTATCAAGTGAAATATAGCTTTTGAATACTGATAGTTCTAGTGTCTTCCCTAGTTTAATTATGCCACTATTCAAGCAAAGCTCTTAGAATTCATTGCCCATGTCCAAGAACTTTAGTTGCTAGACATAAAGATAGGTGCATTGCATTAAAGCTGTTTATGTCAGCATAAACAAGTACAAAAATACCTCTTGCTTAAAAGTAAAGCAATATGAATTGCCTGAATGTGTTTTAAATGCTTGGGACATCTTGATAGGGTACCCTTTCATGTAAAGGAAGAATTAGCTTCTCATTTTTTTCTTATAAAGAACTGGGAAATCCCTGCTTCTTCTGTTTTTACCCCTGTAGCAGTACAGACTGAATGGGAGCTCAGAGCCTCCTGGGATCCTTATGTCACATATCCCAGGCTTTTGGCTGCTTCTTCTGCTCATGCCCAATCTTAGGCATGAGCAAAAGGGGCTTTTTCAGACACTGTAAAAAAAATGCCGATCTCACAGATGCGCATTTGAGATCGGCTTTCTTTATTTATTACAAGTACACCAGGATACATCACTCAAACTCGCGTCTGGGCAGTGCAAGATTGGGTGAAGTAGACAAAAGAAAGATACAGGTGGCGGCGCCTGGTGCTTCCTCCCTTCCAGGATAAAGGTGGATTCCAGGAATGGCGCTGGACCTAATCAAGTTCAAGTATGGAGGGATGGAGGGGCTTTGCAGATGTAAAGGTAATGGTGTAACTTCTGTTCCTGTAACCACATATATCAATATTTATTTTTGTCCTTTGCCTGCTAATCTTTATAAAGGGCGACATACTTCCCAAATGAATTGGGACTTTTTTTTATCTGTGTGCGCTGATAAAGCAGGAAGAGTCAAACACAATTCAGGTCAACTGCAGGTCAAATGCACCTGTCAATGAACTGTGAATGATCTCAGAAGTGTAAAAAATAATCTCAAATGTAGATTGAATGTACTTGAAAACAACCTCCATTTACTTATTGGCACAAGCCCTTTGGATAACCCCTAGATACACTTTTTGAAATGTGATTATACAAGTTGCATTTTTTATGTAGTATTTATGCAATTTTGTACAATTTGTATTCAAACACACTTTCTATACATTAAAGCAAATTACTTTTACCTTTTTTAGTAATTCCAGTAAAACTTAGGTTTAATAAGATATATAATGTATATTAATAATGTAAGAAAATTGTTGTTCAATTTTTTAAAATGTTATTTTAAAAGACATAATAATCTGCATTAAAGAGAAGATAGGTATCTGTTTACCAAAACAACAGCAGCAGCAGGTCCAACAAAGGCATACAGCAATCCGCCTTCAAGTGACAGCCAGCAACTGAAAATGAAGTTAACATTATATGAATTTTTAAAAAGGTTAGGGTGCTCTTTAGTATACATTTCCACAGTTTAAAGAGAACATTTAAAGTGAATAAAGCAGGTGCCTTACAGATTACAAGTGCAAGTGTTGAATTTTAAACCCACTTTTTCTTATCCTTACCCTTACCATCTTCATTACATGCAAAAGACATAGAAGACATAACTTGCAGCACAGCCTACACAGAACCTGAAAAACTGTACATACCCTCTTTCTTTTGTATTCTGAAGGGAGCAATCATTACTTATTGTGAAGCTCCAGGAAGCTCTATTTGCATGGGCAACCACAAGAATACAGCCAGGAGATCCACAGGTACCGAGCTTAAAAGCATTCTGCACTGACTGGACAGTTTGCTGCATCTGATAAATCATTTTCTATGTCTACTAGTGTAATGTGTCTACTACTTTGAGGAGGATTGCAGCACTAAGTACAAGCACACATGGGCAACTGAATGTTTTATTAAACTCTGTAAAAATTTGAAAGTTGCTATTTGTTTTTTTCCTGCAGTTAGAAAAGTAGGCCTGGAGCTTGCATTTAGCATTGGGGCCGCATGACAGGGTGAGAAGGGAAGACAGGAAAACAAAGGGTTAAAAGATTTAAAGAAAGAGAAAAAATGAAAAAGTGCGGGAAAAGGGGATAATGATGTGATAGGTCAATTGTTGATTGTGGATGGGAAAAGGGTCAAGGTATCAGTAAAGGGGGCTGGGGGTGAAGGGGAAGCAGTTACCTGAGTATTTCCCACTCTCACTCCCCTTTTTTAGATTCTGATTTTTCGGGCAATTTTGTCATATTAGCAGGGTGGCGTTCTTTCATAGGTCCATGAAAGTGTTAATGTTTTGGGTCTTGGCGGTGGTTGATGGTTGTTGTGGGGGTTAGGTGTGTGAGGTGGTTATCCACTAAGTGTCCCCGAGGCGGTGTGCTAGCGGCTGGGGGCCTGGTTAGAGAGCGGAGGGTTTTTTTTTTAGTTAAAGGGAATTTGGGGATTTTCATGGACCTGTAAGAAAGAAAGTTCCTCTAAGGGACAGCTAGTGGACATGGCTATAGACTTTGTACGGTGCTGCGTAATATGTTGGTGCTGTATAAATACTGTGTAATAATAATAATAACCCTCCAATATGGCTGAGGCTGTTGGTTACTCTTGTAGTCAACACCAGTTAGTAAAAACGATTGATGGAAAAATAAACATTTTTATGTCCTACAATAAGCTTAAAGGTAAGTGGGTAAAGATAAAGATAGCTATCAATGTTCAACTTCATTAGCAGCTTAACTTACTAGTGTGGAGTTCCATATCCCTTTGCTTTGGTAAAGCCCATTGATATAGCCACAACTAATGCAGGCAGGCCTAAAAAGAAATATTAATGTCATCAAAAGGTAGATTTTTTCCACAGCTAATAAACATTGGAATATATTTAAATTTTATGATCATATCGCAATGAAAAATATTTAAAGTAAAAACAAGTTTTTAGTTTTAGAAATATAGATAAAAGGTATTTTTGCATTCTGATTTATCGAACAAAACCTGAAATAGATTAAATTAAAAATATTTCCCAAATATCAGCAAATGATTTTAAGAAATCTATTCCAGGTTTGCTGGATCACCCAGGTTTACCCATAATAATCAGTCTTTCCCAGTCTTGCAGGCCCTTTCTCTAGTCAAATGAAAAGACTTTCTCAGATTGCCTCTCCTGGTGTTCTAGGTGAATTAGACAAACATACAGGGGGTTAAATGATAAATGCAATACAAAATATTATTACCAGCTCCCATAGCTTCCTATAGGAGTATACCTATGACCAGGCCCAATACCAATACCTGCTAAACAACCATATGGGCTCTGAGACTTGAAGTCATAAATATGTGTTCGACCTTTGGATATGCCTGAATACAGAATTATTTGTGGAATAAATTGTAAGGTATCCAACATGCATATGAATTTGTAACAAGTGCATTTTTAATAATGATCTAGCTGAACAATGCATTGTATTAAATGATATATGAGCAATGCAGATGTGGCCATCTATTTGCCAGGAATGAATAATTTATGCTGCAGTGTATTTTTCAAACGCCGTTAGATTTCTGCAGTGGATAAATTACATAGAGGTTGCTAGGTTACAACTTTTCTTTTTTATTTTTTTTTATATACAAAGCTTACATGTAAACTAGGCTCACAGTAATTTCCCCATGCCTTGTGTTTTCTTGACAGTGTGTATTATGTCATATATTTCTTTTAAAATGCTGAACCCAGAAAAGCAATAGTGTTAATGTACAGGTGGTTTACATGTTCACATATTACTCTGTATTCTTCTTTATATTGTACAATATCCATTCAACTACAGAAGACATGTAGTCAACTCCTGTGAGTTTCAAAATGGGGGTTTATTAACCTTGAGCACTATTTTATCCAGCAAATCAAGTACATTTCTTTTGAGCTTGGTGTGATGTAATCAATATAATCAGCAGGTCAGAATGATATTGCAGTTTTCTATTATGTGTTCGACCCTGCAGTCTTTCATTTTGTTAGAAAACACAAAGGTGGATAATAGAGAATCCAGGAAGTCTAACGACTAAAAAGCACAGTTCAAAACCTAAAAGATTAGATTACTTAAAGAAAGCAACACAAAATTTGTTTTTTTTTTCTTCTTTTTTTTTGTTTTTTTCTGTTATGTTTTTTTACATGAAATACAGTTACCTATAAAAATGTAACTGAAAAACAATAAAGTACAAATTTACATATGGGGCTTGATTTATTAAAGCTACGCAAGGCTGGAGAGGATACACTTTCATCAGTGAAGCTGGGTGATCCAGCAAACCTGGAATGGATCTGGTTCAGGATTCAAACCATTTGCCGGCAAAAAGCAAATGACCTTGAAGAAATGCATTCCAGGTTTGTTTGATCACACAGCTTCATGGATAAAAGTGTATCCTCTTTAGCCGTGGAGGGCTTTAATAAATCAGGCACATTGTATGTATTATGACATTTTTTAAAAAAAATGGAGAAAAGGAAAAAGGCATGCAATCACTATAACTGGTACACCTGGCTAGATTAGCAGAGAACAGGTTTGGCAAATGTTAGGAACCTTAAATAAGCCCTGGCAATTTCTCCCGTTACCAGTGAGAGCTCCTACAGTTTAGGTCAATTTTAAGATGAATTGACTTATTTTTTCTACATAACAAACAAATGGTAGATTTTATATCATTTGTTACAACACAGCCAATGTATATTTCTCTATATTAAGGGTTTTATAAAATAACAGTTTCCCTTGATGGCCTGGGCAATGCATCTGGGAGCAATTCAAACAAGGGATCTACATTTACTTTGTGAGTTTTCTCTTTGTTAGCATAGATTTTTTTCCATGTGCTCCAGAATAACAAAACATGATATTTGTACTATTTATAGGACAGAGCTAGGAAAATAGATTGTGAGCTTAGTTTGCAATAGGAATCATCTATTATGGGTAAATACCTACTGTAATACAATATATAAAAGGATAAACGATGAACATAGTTTAATATTATTTATTATGGTCTATAATGACTGAAAAACCCAAGAATAAAATAAATGTATGGCCTAGTAAATTTCAATATTACACATTGGCAACAACACATATTTAACAACTATATATACAAACTTACCCCAGCCAAGGCACAGGAAGCGTTTTCTGATGACTCTTGTTCTAATTTTCCCAGTAACTGCCATGTATGACTGCCAAGCTTCTGTCAAAACCCAGCAAAATGAAGCCAAGAAAAAGAAATGGAGGAAGGCTGTGGTCATGGTGCAGATACCCTGAGGAAATAAAAAAATATTTTTTTACTAAATCAAATACAATACAAACACATTGTGGTTACTTTTATCAATCTCTTTTGTATATAAGTGTGAAATATATGTACTATAACCAAAGTCTTCTTTAATCAGTTCACAGTCTCAGATTGTACACTTTCTTAAACAATTTAGAAAGTATTCTATTTATTTATAAATGCATTTATTTATTTAGTTATAATTTATTTACCGTATACAGAAATGTTTGTTTAACATTTTGTTTGTTGAAAGAGGATTCACCATATGTATAATGTTGAAGCTGATGGGCAAATTCTATATGATTGTAAATATGATTGGCAAATTGGTTTTCATTTAAATGTAACAGAGAATCTTGCATGTAATAGGAGTCTCTCTATTAGGTGAATCCTCTTGGAAAATGGTAGTGAATGTTGTAAAACTCAAACTGATAATCATTTGTTGACTGCTATATATAGAGATCCCTTAATATGTATCTTTGTTTAGAAATAAGCACTTTCGGGTTTACCCTTCACAATTGGGAATCAGGAAATGAACGTTCGCTGATCTTCCCTGTGCTCAAATACAACACTTGACATGATGGTCCTGGCCACCCAGAAAGGACAGGTAAGCCAGGGACACATTGCAAGGAATACACTCTTTGCAGACCATAGAAAGGATCTGGCAGTGTTATCGTTATCTGAATCCCTTTTGAAAGAATGTTGGCAGCCTGGACAAGACCACATATAGGTGGCTGTTAATTAGGGATGACCAAGAATGCTTCTGGACATTCTCGCAAAAATGTCCTCGAATTTCCGATGGGGAGAACCGATTTCGTGGACCCATCATAAAATAAAGGTAATCATTACAGGAGTAGTACTGCGGCTTCATTCATGAATGCTCACAGCTCACAGGATGATTCCCATGGCTGCATTTATTGATGATGAGCACAACCGCGGGACTCCTGTATTCTTGGACAGAGAATCTCTATCCAAGAACACATACAGGGCTGCAAGAGCAATCAGGGGAGCCTAGCTGCCAGCTCCGCTCCACTAATTGCTCTTGCAGGTCCCAAAAAATGAGATCTCGATGGCCTAACTTACACAGGCCGTTCTCGCTTACGTTTGCTACTGTGATTTCAAACTTATATGGCATTTTGAAGAAGTCCTTATTGTAAGATCAAACAAACACATAGATGCAATAAATCAGATTTGAAAATACAGGATCCATACTTAGACACATTTTCTCAAGTAAAATAACTGCTGAGGGTCAAATAAACACTGCACCTGTGAGCCTGTGAACTAATGAGAGGGCTTGCTCCAGTACAGACACAGCATCTTCATTTTTGACCTGCCATGGTTTTACCTTTAAACACTATACATTTTAAAGTGGTAACAAAAGCATAAGGACAGCATAAAATGCACAATTTCTTTGACCTTTGTTGAAGGTACTTAACAGAACCCTGAGCACTGAAGCAAAATGAAGAACATTAATTAGTAGTAATGTATGAGGGAAAAAAATAATCTTCAAGTGACCAAAGGCAAAATAATTATCTTTAACGCTTTACAACAATTTGTCATATGTGTATATTATATTGGAACTTGGAGTAACAGCCACAAAAACTCATGAATGTGCACAAAAATATATGGTTCTCACTGGGTATAACCATGCTTTAAATAGCAGAGGCAGGTTAAAATATTGGAAGACAGGAACATTGGTTTCCAGCAAGAGATTACTTTCATTTTTGTGTGTAGTACTTTATATATATATATATATATATATATATATATATATATATATATATAAATAGATGCATACAAAATGTTGTATTTGGTGGTGTCAAGAAATACCTTAGATTACAGTGGCTAAAAAGTACATTATGGGAAGTGACAGGGTTTGGTAGTTCCAGCCTTTTCCTTATACAAAGGTGCATTCCTGCTCATTCATGTGCTAAACTGAATTGTATATTTATATACCAGCAATGCTACCAATTACTAATTGAAAATATCCAGTTCCTTGGTAATGCAAATACTATATACTTAAAGATCCAGTTAATGTAACCAATGACTGAATGTATCCAAATGAGTATTTTATTTCTGGTTAGTTTTATGCAGTGGCAGTGGCACAGTGCTTTATCCTATTGCTATTTTGTGTATTGTTTTCAAGGGCAGTTACTGAGAGCAAACTGAATGTTTGTTGAGACATCTGGTGGCATGACTAACGTTTACAGCTTCTCACAGCCATCAGGAAATCATTAACAGCCACACTGATTAGAAAGGTAAATGATGTCACAGATGGAATATTTTCTGAAATGCTTGTGGCTATATTTGTTTCTCTATGAGTCACAATGCAGAGATTAGGAAACATGGTAGAGCGCAAACCATTACTAGGATTGTAAAATGAGGGCAAAGTTATCATAGTTGATTTATTGTATAATAACTCACAGAAATGTGCAATTTTATGCAAGCATTGAATGCATATTAAAAACAATATTTTCATTGGCCTAAAGTTACACTTGTCCTAAAAGCTTTTTAACAGAAAAATCTTCAGTAGAAAGAATAACAGTCTTGGTAATCTTTCGCAGAAAACTCTTCAGCAATATACATTTGCATGGTCAAAATCCTCCACCTTTTTTTTCTTCTTCTTTTTTATATATCTGTATTTACGTACATACATACAGTAGAATGGTAGTAGGTAAATATGATAACCCTGGCACGGGCAGCATGGTGGCTCAGTGGTTAGCACTCTTGCCTTTGCAGTGTAAAGTCCAACGGTTCATATGCCGGCCAGAACAATATCTGCACAGAGTTTTCAGGTTCTCTCTGTGTCTGCATGGGATTCCTCCAGGTACTCCGGTTTCCTCACACATTCCAATAACATGCAGTGAGGTTTTGATTGGCTTCCTCCCAAAAATTGACCTTAGACTACATTAACGACATATGACTGAGGTAGGGACATTAGATTGTGAGCCCCTTTGAGGGACAGTTAGTGACATGACTATGGACTTTGTACAGCGCTGCGTAATGATGGCGCTATATAAATACTGTGTAATAATAATCTCCTTTTTTGAAGTGGAAACGCCCCTATTGATTTGTATAAGATTTGTCCAAAAATCTTTTAAATGTGGCATAGGTCGTGCCGAGTTGTGACTTGCATCTATAGCCATTTCGCACAAGCAATAAAACCACTTTACTAACCTAATCTAATCTATCAATATCTATATGGCCATCCATGTATCTGTTTTAGTGATACTGATTCAACCCTAAATCCAACTAAAAGTTATGGGTCTGATTTATTAAAGCTCTCTAAAGCTGGAGATGATACACTTTCATTAATGGATCTGAGTGATCCAGCAAACCTGGAATAGATTTCTTAAAGACGTTCGTTAATTTTTATTTGTGTTTTCAATCCTGGGTCGGATCCATTCCAGGTTTCCTGGTTCACCTATATTTTCTGTGAAAAAAGATTAAAAAATAAAAGTGTTGCATAGAAATAATGAACCATAGAAATGCTTCATGTTCACAATATATAGATATGTGTCATAATTGTCTACTTTCTCCTGAGTTCTACTGTCTGTGTCTGAAAGCATTGATATCTTGCAAATTGACTCCCCTACTACATTGCAGGGAGTTAAATTGTTATTTTTCATCCTGAACTCCTAATCCTTTTGTATTTAGGGACTGTTTATATGTTCTCTGCTAACTGGTACAAAACATCTGTGAACCGCTTGTTTAATTTATGTCTCCGGTAGAATATTTTAGTTTGTTTCTTAGTCAGTTCCTCTTCGTGACTAACTCTTCAAGTTCCTGTTGTCAGTATGTGGTTTGGGTTGTTTGGGTGTTGTTAGCCTATAGTTTACTGTATAGTGTCCAGTTTTTTTTGTTCCCCAGACTGCTGCTCAGTTGTCTTGTATAATCCAGCTTTCCTTTTTCCTTGTCACTGGGCCCTTTTTCTGGTCTCTTTGGCTCTGATGTTTGTAGATCCTGCCTTTGAAATCCCTACACCACTGTATTTCTTTAAAGAACATCACTGTGAATTTAGCCATTTTTTTGCAGTATATGTGTGACCAGATTGGAAACTAATAAGGACAAAAGTAGAACACTTTTCCTAAGCATTGTTAAACTTACTTTGGGACAATACAATCAATCAAAGTTAAACTATTTTAGAAAAGGAGTCTGAATGCTGAGTAATATAATGCAACTGCCAGACATACAGAAACCTCTGTGGATAATGTCATTGGCAGAAGCAGACTATGTCTGTCATTTACAGAGGAGAATCTCTCACCACATATCCAAAGGTAATTAATCTTGTGCACTGAGTTCCTTGTAGCTTTAAAATGGCTTTTCAGAAACTGCTGCAATTTCTAAATCCATTAATCTTCAGAAAAAACTGTAAATGTGCATGTTTTTACCATTTGAGCTTTAAAGTAAACTATAATAATTATTCTTGTTAATATTCAGGTATGCATAGTGTAAAATTTATGTACAAATGAAATATCAAAATGAAAAGTATGTAGAATAAAATAATAATACAAGGAAGACTATATATTGAAATGATATTTCTATAACAATCACACCAAACATCTATAAAAGACTGCTCATGTAGCTGAGCACATCTGGCCTCAGCACTGACTCATGGACTACAAGCCACACTACAACACTTTAACACTGCTGCCAAGTAAAATTATTTCTCCACTGACATAAGCTTCCAACCCACACAGCCTCTTCTCAACAATTGACTTACTCGTAAACCCAACACCTGCTCCCCCTACAACTACCTTCTCTGTCCAAGACATAGGCACCAACTTTAGAGATAAAATTGTCAAAATCAGACAATGATGTCTCTGCTCACCGGGCCACTCCAACCATCTTCATCCCTTCCACCTGTAAATCATCACTAACCATCTTCAGCCCTGTTACTGTGGATGAAGTCTCCTTTCTCATCATCTCCATCTACTACCTGACCTGCTTAACCCAGTTCCCTCTGATCTACTTCGTGCCCATCCCTCCACCCTGGACCCCACACTAAACAAACCCCTCGCTTTCTACTGGTATATACCCCTTCGCTTTCTAACATGGCATTATTCTCCCCATCCTGAAGAAACCCTCACTAGACCCCTTTCTACTTTCTAGCTACAGTCTAGCGCCTTGTCTATAAAAGACTTGCCGAATATCTGAACACTAACTCTCTCCTTGACAAACTCCAGTCTGGCTTTTAAGCTGCCATTCCATAAAAACAGCCCCTACTAAAATGGCAAATGACCTCATTAGTGCTAAGTCACAAGGCAAATTTTCCTTTCTCATCCTCCTAGATATTTCCTGACACTGTTGATTACCCCCTTCTAATCAAAATCATGAATTCCATTGGTATCAGTGACACTGCTCTCTCTTGGTTTGGTTCCTACTTGTCTGACCGCTCCATTAAAGATTCTTTCTCTCGGTAGTCTCATATCCTCCTTTGCCAGTACCATCTGGTGATGTCACTCAAATCTATCTGTCCACCCCTGACTTGTCTCTCTCTTAGTCCTGGATAAGGGTTAAAGCTGCCTGTCAGCCATATCGTCACAGATTTCCACAGCTCAACCTGGATAAAACAGACACCCCCTCCAAATTCCAAATCTCCCCTTGACATATTCCTAACTGTTAACAATACTGTTATTCGTCCCACCCCTCAGGCACATTGTCCTGTCACCTTTGATACTGCCCTCTCTTTTACCCCCCTTGTTAGAAACGTTTTCAGGTTTTGTCACTTTCACCTGCACAACATCTCCAAAATCTGCCCCTACCTGTCCCCAGAGACCACCAAACTCCTTGTAGATGCTGTTATCATCTCTCGCCTGGACTACTGTAACCTCCTCTGTAACACTCTGGCCTTTACAGCACTAGGGTCTAGGTTCCAATCTCAGCCAGCAGGTTCTCCCCAAGTTTGCATGGGTTTCCTCTGGGTATTCCGGTTTCCTCCCACATCCCAAAAACATGCAGTTAGGTTTATTGGCTTCCCCATAAAAATTGGTCTGTGGTATGACATATGACTGTGGTGGGGACATTAGATTGTGAGCCCCTTTGAGGGACAGCTAGTGATATGACAACAAACTTTGTAATGTGCTGTAATGTCAGTGCTATATAAATATGGGTAATAATAATAAAACAATGTTGGCCTCCTACTACTCTACAATCAAAAAATCTGACAATACACATTTATGAATTGCTCTGAAGCCTATTGCAGATATCTTTCTCTAAAGGGAGTTGAAAAGATGGCATACTCAAATGTTTGACTTTACAGTTCTGTAGGAGGATTTACACTTACCCAGTAAATATATATGCATTATTTGTTTCTCATAAGTAGAAAAATATGGGTAATTTCAATAGGTACATTTACAAACATGTCAAGGTTTCATCTCTCATATTCTTCTTCTATGAGGAAAGCTGCATTCAATTATTTAAAATGAAAAAAAAAAAAAAAAATTCATTTTGCATACATTTCTGCAATTAAAACATATATGTATGATTTGTTTCTTTTTAGCATGTAAATATGGTTAATTTCAATAACTACATTTACATACATGTCCAGGTTTCTTGTTCCTTATTCTTCTACATAAAAATGAAAAAAGGGACCAAAGTCTTCAAATTAAAAAAAATATTGCATTTTTCATGTTTCTCTATGTTTGTATAGCCAGCTGTGCATAAGGCACCACTGGTGTATAATTCAAACATATTATAACACATACAGCCATTCATTTAGCTTTAAACACAGCTGCTCAAAAAAAACTTGTCTCTGCAAAATATGGAACATTGGCTAATACAATATAAGGCTTGTGGTATACAAGCACAGAACAAAATCATCTGCATTTTCCTGGCTGCTTTAGGCTGGTAGTTGTATATTTAACAGTTTATCTAGTTGATTCATTTGTTCATTTTGAAGCTTTCTTGACTAAACCTCAATGGTTTTTCAATATGGGTGCTATTAATAGTGAGAGATGAAAAGGAAGACAAGGATAGACAGGATAGATAACAATAGCCAAATGTAATACGGTTTATTGAATCCTGTTACATTTGGCAAGCATTTTCTTTGTTGGTCTTGTGAATATATATCTCTAATTATCTTTACAGCTATATGTTGGTTTAGGCATAAGCAGAAACATGTTCTGTAAGACTCCAGCTACATCCTAAAAAAATCAATAGCAAACAATTTTATAAATATCCACTAAAAAGTAAAATATAACATGTATGTAAATGTATATTATTATATGCAGCAAAGCAAACTGCATAGCGCTATATACCCTTTACAGTTGTTATAGGTATTCTGCTATAAGACCTTTTATGACTGAATTGTGCTTAACCTATTTAGCCTATTACAAATACATTTCTTTATGTATCAGTATAACAAGGTTATACTCATCATTTCACAGCTACATCTATCACTCAGGCTGACAAAGCAGAACTATGAACTATGGCTATGAACTCCAATCTTTGTGTATTGAACCTCCTGGCTGCTGAAGCTTTAGCAATCAATTGGGTTGCTATAAAATATATTTCTATAAAGCGTACTGCCTGTTCAACTGTGCTGATCTTTGTATACAGTGATGCCTGTTAAGCAATGTATTTTTCATCCATCTTTCTGGAATCCAGATAGTTAAACAGCTAGGTGTCAGGTTTTCTACTAGGGTCAAATTTAATATTACTTTCTGCTTTCTAAATCCTTGGTAAAGCTTGTTGGTAGTTCCGATCTTACTGCATGGATCAACTGTATATTCTTAAAATCCCTTTGCTTTACTATATTTCAGAAGCCCATGCCTTGCGAAAGCTAAAGTGGTTCACCAATAAATGGTTACAAAATAGTTATATTCCTCATTGTAACCCTTCACCAGTCACAAATAGCTAATGATATGTTCTACTGGCAGTCTGCTTAGTACATATTTGCAAAGTGAATATTTTTCAATTTAAATTATATGTTTGAAATACTTTTTTAAAATTATTATACCATTTTATTATGCCATTTTTTAATATTATGTTTATGCTGTTTTTTATCATTTTTTTTTATTCATTAAAAACCTGCATTCTTCTCCCCCCCATAAATTTCACTTTTGCCCACCATGCACATGAACAGTTATCCCCATAGCCAAAACAGCTGCAATTATGTAGAAAGAAGCCAGCACACTCATCCATCACATTATTTCTTCAAAGAAGATGAGACAGTCAAAAATGAGCTGACCCTTTAAATGTTAATCTATAAAAGGACAGTTCAAAAATCCCTCTTTTATATATTCACAACAAGAAGAACCTCTATTGGCTGGTTTAAAATTTTTGAATAACAAAACAATTTATTACAAATTCTACTGTAGAATAAAACAGATTGTGATTTTCTCTTTCTGGTTTAAAAATGTGTTTTTCCACCAAAAATGTAACTTCAGTTTACAGAAATGCCATATGCTTTTTAAAAAAGAAAAAAAAAACTTTTCCACATGTGCTCTCAACCTTCAAGGTAGTTTTGGTGACAACATTATCAGGCACTCTTTGGGAAAGGGCAAGACATCTTTCTTTTACAGAGATCTAAACCTTTATTTGTCCTGTCGATCACTATGAATGGCCACTCACATTTGAGTTAATTTGAGTTTTTAAGAACAAAAAGCAAGGCAAACTCATCCACATGATCTTTTGGTAGCTATCTAAGATTGGGAACTAGTTTCCCTTTAGGGGGATTTCCTTTTGCTAGCTGTCCCGTCTCTGGGACAAGAAGTGAAGCAAACCTGAGAGGAATCATATACTTTACTAATTTAGGATATTAAAAATACAGTATTGTAGCAGAGTTTACTCTTTTTGTACTACCTGAAATCACAACTATGAGTAAAAAATAACTTCAAAAGGTCCTGGTGTGAGATTCTTTTTAAAAGCATAAACATAAACCAGTCAAAATATTGAACTAACTGTTGTTAGGATCTAACAACTGATTGACATAATCAGGTAAGAAAAATATAAACACTCATTTTCTACATGACATGCTAAGCTCTAATGATGTACAAGATAAACTGCCAACTCATGACAAATAAGTCTGCTGAAAGTCAGTGTGCTATTTATTAGGCTGCATATTAATTTATTCTAATTAAGGGAAATAGGGTACCTTTTACACAGGTCTTGATCTTTGTCGAAAATGATTTAGTGAATATTCAAATGGTATTTAGTATCTGATAGGTAACTGGATTGCCTCATATTTCTTCCTGCAGTAGCCATTATGCTTTATAAGCATAATGATAAGTCATATGTGCTTCAATAAACAATGCCATTAGGTTATGACTAAACAATGGCTTATACAGACATAATCTTTGGTAGTTTGTAATATAAAGATCCCCTTCAGGTAACATACTACCCAGGCAGTACAATGATTAAGCACAGAATGAAGCTGTAAATATTTATTATGGATATAGTTTAACTGTCTGACATCTGCTCTTATAGCAGTTCCTTATCTCCCCTACAATCTGGTATATATTATGAAAAAAATTCACAGATTTAGACATTTTCTTGTAACCGGTGTTTTGTAAAAAAAAAAAAATGGCAAATGGTTCCCTACTGAGCTGTCCTATTACCTTTTAAATTTTAGGACGTTGTCCCGATCCAAATAATATAGGGAAATGAGATTTCTGCCTGGCCATTATTATTATTTTTTTAATGCGCCTTTAGGTTTCAAGTGTCACATAGGAACACTGGATAAATGATGAAATGACAATAAAACAAAACAAGTTATTTATAAAACAGGGAATCAGACATTCCCTCAAAGATTCCCTCTTGGGAATCTTCCACCAGATCAATGTGTTTCAATTGCAGTATTTTGATTCTCACTGGGGACTGTTTGGGGGGAATGTCTGATTCTCTGTTATATATATATATATATATATATATATATATATATATATCGCCCAATGTGTTTTAATAGGCTACAGCATGGGAATGGCACTAAGGGAAGATAGTTAGTACATAAAATTTATTTGGAAATATACTACCCAGATTTAAAATAAAGCTCATTACCGCATATATATATATATATATATATGACTCTTCATGAAATCGAGAAGTACTATTCATGGCTTTTATAGTATGTGTCAAGTGGGTTTCCATGGAAGTGTTGATGTCATGACATACTGGCATTAATCTGCTATGTTAATGTCAATGCAGTGTTTAAACAAGTGGGATTTATGAAGCAAGTTAGGTGTATGTGTAATTTTTGCTAATATTTAAAATAAGTAGGTGGGATTATTTGCTCCAAACTGCAGATCAACTGACTCAGGACCATCAGGAAACAGCCAGATAACAGTCAGAAGCTGTATGTATGTCATAGGGCATTAAGCAGCTAAAGATAGATAGAGCTGATGATATAATTTCCTTATTGCAGTCCAAGACTTGTGTCATGACCTATGTTATATATGGAGACGATGAAGGAAACAAATGAATACTAATCATTAGTTGTTGAGATGAACTTTATTTAATGCCTCTTGTATGGCTACCTACCTTGTATGGCTCTATGAAAAGATACACCAATAACAAATGTTTTAGAAGACTACTTTGTAATTACTTTAAGCATTCTAGAACTCTGTACTATTAGAAAGGTTCAGAGTGAGCAAATGTTCTACTTTAAATTAAATAGTCATATTTGTCCCTGCAGCTTCTGAACATCCATGCTAGAAAACAAGCTGCTTATTCAGCCCATGCTGAGTACCACTGCTTCATAATTCAATGGACAAAAGCAGCTTGTGCTACCAAGGCAAAATGTAAAAAGAGCAGAGAAACTGAAGGTCATGTTTAGGGTAAGATAACTCATCTTCAGGTGGGGTCATTCATATTCATGGGAGTTTTTGGAGGTTGTGATGACAAACATAAAAGCATATTTCAGTGATAGTACACCTAATATTCAAAGTATATTCACCTTAACACCTTAAATTGTGGCCGCACTGGTTTCTTTACCTCAATGCTATAATGGATGTTACTCAACCACTGGAATTGAACAAGTTAAAAGCCAAGATATAGGCCAAACATATATTTGGAATAACATATAAAATGTTTCTGTGCCTTCATTGAGATTTTTATCTCTAATTTCTCTGGCTTCATGGCTTGTCATGGCTTGTCAGCTCATGAATGTTATCAGATCACCTACAGTAATAGCAGGAAGACTTGTTTCAAATGTCAGTTCCCAGAAAAACAAAGCAAGCTTAGCCTGTGCTGTCAGTTGGTAGCATGATCCTTTCACCTGTGGGAAATGAGTGAATTGAAGTATTTTGACACACAGAACTAGGCTTGCATTGATAATTGAAAAAAGTGATAGTGGTGCTAGTGACTTATTACCCTAGTGTTAGTTTGTATTTCGATTATGAAAAAAACCAGCAGAGCAAAAAATATCAAATTCACATAAAGTTTTAATAGACATTTGACTTTATGGATCTCTTGTGTCATATTAATTGCAACAGATTTAACATTATTTTTCTTAAAGTGGACCTAGCACTAGGAGTTTTGTAAACTGCCATTGCTGAGCTCACTCTAAAAGATGTCAATTTACATAATCTCATAGTGAAAGATTCACTGAACAATTCCTTATGGCATCATACCAATATCATACTATATAAATAAATGGCAAGTATAATTATGTGTTGGGCCTTAACAACTATTCTATTTTACATGCATGCTATTACATATTTACATAGTTAAGGATTGTATTATAAAAAAAAAATCCAATTATTTTTCCCCAAAACATGCAACAATGAATCATTGACACTAGTGTCTAAGTGATGTTTTGAAATATAGGGTTTTTATTTGTAGAAGAAGATCCATGTATTACAGGAAATTTTTATTTTATTTTATTTATTCTTATATATACTGTTACTTATTACCATATGTACCATATGTATATGGTTCACCAGGAATGAGCAACCAGACATCAGCTCAGTCATGATGCCAACAGAACTCACTGCCCCTGATTCATCAAAATCGGATTATCGGTCGCGCATTCGTATTAGCGATCCGGAATCGCGCGCGCGATCGCGCTATTCAACAACCGGAAAAGCTCGCGCACGGAGCCGCGCTTATCCGACAGCTTTTTACTGGCGATCATGCATTAAAACGTATTATCGCGCTTCCCGCGATCGCGGATTTCAATGATGAATCAGGGGCACTGTGTAGCAAAACTTATTTTGCATCAAGTTATATACATGGTCAACTTTTCTTTTTTCCATTTTAACACATTCAATCTGGTTTCTCTTATCCAAACCTGCCAGACAATAATCCACCATACACACTTTATGATTTAAACTACTATTTTATCAAAAGTTGTAGCGTACTTCTATAAAAATTGCTGCTGGAAGGTACATTTAAATTAAAAATGCAGAATAATGGAAATACCTTAAAACCAAGTGCAAAAAAAGAAAGTTAAAAACAAAGTTGATTTTTATTGTCTGTATGGTAACCTTTTGCCTTAGGTTGATTGATAATCTAGTTAAATTAAATAACAGAATCCCAACTATGCCATTTTCCAGTCTATTAAATCCCAGTGCCTGCTAGCTATTTCTGAACTCACCTTTTGTTAGCTACTGCTAGCAGCTGAGACTGTTAACAGCTATTACTGTGTGCTGTAAAAAGCCACTACTGAGTGCATTATAATCTTTTGGAACTTTTTAAAGTTAAGTAACTTTATGGAGTAAGTTTTTAGAAAGGCAACCAATATATTGTAGTCTAGTTCCAACAATATGTTATTCACGTAACAAATACATGTTGCATTTTCAATTTTAAACAGCCTTTGCTGTTTTCATTTATTTAGTACACAGTTTGATTTATTTAGGGTAATTGCTTAAATTTGTAAAAACCTAAATACATTTTAAAACTATATTCTAAATGATATGTTCTGTCAATTAAAAGTGCTTGTCTCTATTCCCTATATATTTTTTAATCATTCCAAATAACTGTATGTTTTTTACAATTATTTATTTTACCTCTTTTTTTAATTATGTGTTACATGTTATTTATTTTCTACAAATATAAAAGAATATCCTATGCTGCCATGTTAGAACATCTCTTATTTAGGAAATGTAGGGGGGGGGGGGGCAGGTAGTTTGCAGGTTGTTAAACTGTTAAATATGTCATTAATTTAAACTAAACTTCAGGCAGGCAAATTAAAGAAACCCATTAATTTCTGTATTTACATGTTTGTCTGGCATTTAGTTTCCTTTTTCAAAGTCACCCAATCTTGTAGTAGTGGTATGCTAGGCCTTCCTGAGTGTTCCTTTGCATGACCATGGAATCCGATTTCTAGGCCGTCCTTTGTGTGCCTGAACGCTGCTAAAATGTGTATGATCAGCTCACACGAAAGGAATTGAGGGCTTTCATGGGACATTCATATAAGATACCAGAACCACCTTGATTTCACTGATTTCTTCCAGTAAATCTTCACCCTTCACATTACCCGTTACCAAGAAACCAAATGTTAAGCCAGACATTCAATAATTACACATAACAAACATTAAATGAAATATAAATTCCAAACCAAAAACCCATCCCATGGCACAATTTGTCAAAATTAGAACCT
This sequence comes from Pyxicephalus adspersus, assembly GCF_032062135.1. NCBI lineage: Eukaryota > Metazoa > Chordata > Amphibia > Anura > Pyxicephalidae > Pyxicephalus > Pyxicephalus adspersus. The sequence goes on along the minus strand of NC_092861.1, from coordinate 66,311,932 downwards.
TTTCAGTGAATTTTCTTTATGCTAAGACACAACAGTAGGTTTAATATGAGATTGCAACCTCATTAATATTATGAAATAAAAACGTCAAATGCCTAATCTACTTTAAATTATATTAAAATGTATTAATATCACAGAGTTTAATGCACAAATGCATTTATCATAATTGCAGTAACAGCCTAATATGGTGCATTGTAGGTCATCAAGATTGAAATTAGACTATTTGATCAAATTATAGCACATATGCATTTTTACGGTACATGTAAATGTGCTAATAAATGTAAAGTCCTCATGTAACAATTATATAAATAATGTAACATAAAATAGCAGTTTGAATAACATTATATATGCTACATTTTCTTCTGCTCACTTAGAGCTAATTCATTTGAATGATTATCATACTTGACATTATGTACCTAAAAGCTCCTATTATGGGAGCACAAGCAATCTAAAACTCATCCCTGACAAGACTTCACTGCTGGAAGCCTAATTTCCAAAATGTCAGCCAAGGCAGAAGAGCCATTTTCTGTATGCACATTACTCGTGATAAACCCCATCAGAGGCTATTTCAGATTTTCAGTAATTGTTTCATACCACAGTGCTTAAATAAGGCCAAGGAAAATATACAAAAACAAAGGAGAAAAAAAAGAATATATATGTACGTTTACCATACATATATCAAAAGTTGCCAAGAACATGAACTTGTTTAAAATAACAATAGAAGATTCAGAAAATATGCATTTCTTAGTCAGTGGCTCCATTGTTGATTATCCAAGTAACATTTGTATTTCCACCACATGTAGTGGGGTTACTGCGGGAAATATGGATTTATTATATGCAGTTGTTTCAGCTATATCTGCCAATAGTGCTAAGTGTATCCATACACAAGTCTTCCTTTATGTCTTACTAGTGAGAATACGGCTACTACTTCCCATTGGGAAGCATGCATTCAAGGAATGTACAGGCACAGTAGGACCATGGGGTCTTGCTTTTAATGTTGTAGGAGATAACAAAAAAGAAGATAAGAATCCCTTCCCACTGTGACATATCAAGGCTTGTGTTGATGGAATTTGGGTTTGTGTCCCTGGCACATCAGTTTAAGACACTTCTTAGATCATTTAGAGCTGCATTAACCTACTTCAAACAGGTTTTGAATTACAATTTAATCATCCAGGAATGGAAAAATTAGAAACCAATTTGATGAAAGTTAAAGAATGTAAACCCAGCCCCTTATCCAAGTAAGGATGTTGTATAATTCTTAATTAGATCTTATCGGAAAGTGTAGTAATCCATAATATGGAAGTTATGTTACATTTGACACCTACTTTTGGTACAAGATAGCCTAATTGGCGACACTTTTGTTTCTTTTAAAGTGGGACTATAGTTCTGCAATTGAAAATTACTACTTTTTATTGAAGTAGAGACTAACAATGTCTTTTTTGGCAATAAAATATATTTAACTAACTGTTCGCAATCTTTTAAATATAGTACACTGAGCTGTGTATGCAGGAGTTACATCATCCCAGCCTGGCCAGTCAAGATGGCCGAAGATCTGACACCTAGAAAAAAGGATGAAGATAGCGGTGGCCACAATGGAGCGTGGACAGGTAACTGCATTTAAAAAATTGCAGGTACATTTATTTTTTTCCATTAGAAACCTTGTCTGTCCCTACTGCAATAAAGGAACTGACTGGTTGCATTTTTTAATTTTTAACCTTTAGTTCTGCTTTAACCAGTACATCTCTATTTATGTTTTTCAACTACTAAGTTGGATTATTTATTTTGTGCTCTATATTGTCTATATTATCTTAAATAATAATCAGGAAATTATTTTTTCCACTCCTTTTGCAGTAATAGACTTCAGTAATAGTAAACAACAGTATTTCTACAACTGCCCTGTGTTTTTTTCCAGTGGAGATGTTTGAAATTTTTGAATGGCTGATGAGGCATAGGTTACAATGACTTTTTACAAAAGCCGAAGTTGGGAAATTATTCCAGTCAAGAGCTTATTAAGTCTTCTCAAGGTTATGACCATCAGTATGCAATGAAAAAAAATGTATGCAACACTTTGCCAGCACATTCATTTTTCAATATGCTGTATGCAACACGTAGTGTACCTACAAAGTGGCTTTAATGCATCCTGCAGTTGAGTGGTACAACATTAATAATAGGTCGCTGCATGAAGCTGTGAACAAACTCTCATTGCTAATGGATTTATTTCTGATGCAGGTTTCATGAGCTATTTAGGTGCATGAAAAATGTATTGGCTGAGGAAACCTGTGACAAGGAAAAAGCCTATGAAAAGATAAAATAAAGATACATCTCATCAATACTTAAAACAGTAATATCAGGAAATGCCAGGAAGTAAACTAATAATGGCAGCCAGAAGACACTCTTACAAACCTGTGTAATTAAAACAATTTTGTTACATTTAAATGTAAATACATGTAAATTTGTTACAACATTTGTTAAAAGTCAAGTGGATTTATATATTGTTACCTGTTTTTTTTAATTAACTTTTTGAATTGAATGCATATGATGCAAAACATAAAATAACTAACTGAAATGAATAAGTTTTATGCTAAACAAATAGTGACATTTTCATTTTTATAAATGGTAGCCTAGACAGCAAATGGTAAAATTATCTGCAGTTACCATTTTCTCCAAAGCTGTAGCTTCTAACTATTTCCAAGTGAAATCTTTATGCAACTAGAACCCATACAGCTCTTACATTAACCTTCGTATAAAGCTGGCTTCCACTATCAAGGACCATTTAACCTAAACTGTCTGCATAGAATTTTATTGCTTGGTAATAGCTGCTGAGTATGTTTTATAAAAAGCTCTGGGCAAACTGGCGCTGGAAGAATAAATGACGATTTCTGTTTACAGCTATTTGTTTATCTTTAGAGGAGAAAATAAAAATCATCCCTATAGTTTAGATGCCTTTCAGTGTAATCAACACAGAATGATGTGCAAGCTGCCAGCACATTAAATTAACCATGTTCAAAAACTTGTTATTAGGAAGTTTTAGCTTAGATTTCCATGTTTGATACTAAGACACAAAATACAAGTCAAAGATTAGGCAAAGGAACATAATGAAAATAACAAGAACATGTAATCATTTGTGGTTTTCATTATAGAATAAAATAAATAAAACACAAGTTTTCAGCAATCTAATACCAAAAATAATTCCATAAAAGCTAATCTAAGGGCTTTATATATAATAAACAGGGAATCAGACATTCCCTCTTCCACATCTTACTAGAATCTTCCAGGTCTTTGTGTTTCAATGGCAGTAATTGATTCCCACCAGGGAATGTTAGAGGGAATGTCAGATTCATAGTTACATAGTAAGTCAGGTTGAAAAAGTCCATCAAGTTCAACCACTATGTAAATAAACATATCCCAGATAGAAAAACATATAGACATAGTTGGTCCAGAGAAAGGCAAAAAAAATCTAGTACAATTTGTTTCAACAGGGGAAAAAAAATTCCTTCCTGATTCTTTAAAGTAAATCCAATGTTCCCTGGATCAACAGTATGTAATGTTTCCTTAAAAGCCTTAATACCCAGTTATATTCTGTGCTTTTAGAAACGCATCCAGCTTTTTCCTAAAGCAATCTATAGTAGTTGCTGAAACTACTTCCTGAGTAGGCCGATTCCACATTTTCACAGACCTTACAGGGAAAAATCCCTTCCTTATCCGGAGCTTAAATTTCTTTTCTTTCAGGGGCAAAGAGTGTCTTCTTGTAGTTCTTCTTCTTGTAATTATCTAATAATTCCTTGTTTTATAAATATGTTAATGGTAAATGATATCTTTTACCAAAATATATATATTTTTTATTTTAAATAGATGACTTGCCTCTAGGAACAAATGGCCCCAGGAAGGATTATTCATCTTGTTCTGGCTTCAATATAGGGTTTTGGATTTTACCTTACTTTCAGCCTGGTTGACAATGGTCACCTGGACAAATTAATAAAGTAAATTATCCTAAGGTACAGACAGCTATGTAAACCTGACGGGAGTTCTAATACTACACCACTCTATATTAGTAGAATTTACATGGGACAGGGTACACTGACGTTGTTTATGTTAGAAGAGTTTTTCCCTCTATGCCAGAACTAGCATTGTTGTGTGTGTGTGAAACATTGTTAAAAAAAAAAGTCAACCTGAATATTCTACTACTTTTACAACTTTAATGTAGAAAAATAAAGCTTTAAAAATGTCAAACCTCCTGATATTTTCCCCATTACTGGATACATTAGTGAAGTGGATGTTAGCTGGAGAAACAAAAAAAAACTTCTGGAGACCCAGGAGTCCAACATTCTCAGAAGTTATGGTTTCATCGCAGACTTTAAAAGACAAATTATTAGGATCAGTAATGGGTTGATGAGTGTGAACAGCAGGAAAGGTATGTAAACTTGGTTTAAACATTGTTGTATGTATCAGCAATGTCCTTTAAAATGTCCTTGTTTACCTGTTAGAAAAAAATATATATTTAAGAACTATAGCATTACAATAGACACCTAATGATGGAGCATGCAGAAATCTCTGTACTAAAAGCATTCCCAGCCTGGAGGCACTGGGGAGAAGGAGAAATGTGCATGAATGGACAAAGGTTTAAATCATGGACTCACAATGCAGCCTTTCTTCATTTAAATGCAATGCAGGAAGAGGCAAAACCATTTTGCTTAATGTGCTTTTTCTGATAAAGTGTTGGTCGGCATTAGGAAGAGTATGTGAGCACACAATATAGAACATGTGTACAGGGCTTAAAATGGACAATAGACAGTAAAATGCTATTATAAACTTAGTCCACCAACTAATAAAAAGGCAAACATTCAAGATCCAGAAGAGTTGTCAATGTGTGCTGTGAAATGACTGAAACATTTACATTGCAAACAGCACAATACCTCTAGGCTAACTGAATGCCATCACTCTGGATATGTTAGTAGATAGAGTTTGTTGAACATTAGACTTGCTTCTGGAAAGGCTTAAAAGGCAGCATTGTAAATCTGGTTAGATAGGATGTCATAACTGCTATATATAATGCAAATCATTTGATGATTGCATACTACTTTGTTCACTGAAATTCAAGCACAATTTAACCACCAAAGGAAAGAGCAGAAAATCACTTAATAATATTCAATGTTAAGACAGGCAACAATAAGAATAAAAATTGAATACCATGAAATAGAAAATATATTTTGATATAGTTTGAATGAAAATAAAAGCAGGTTAAGTTCCTGGGGTAAAACCTACAAGCCGTACGTTATTTAAAAATGCCATGGCTTGTAGATCAAAGCTAGGATACCATCACGCGCTACTGCATTTGGTATAAAAGCCGCAACATTTTCCTTTTATTTTTTGAGTACTGAAATATTGAATATACTGAAAAAGCATATACTTTTGGTACTGTTTAACCCATTGCTTCCAATTTTGGCTGCTCTGGGGCCCTTATATAGTATATATAGTAAGTTTCAAAATGCACCGGAGGCAGGGACTACAGGGTACTACACTATCATAGAAATAAAACTTTCAGGGTAAAAATTTCTTTAAATTACCATGGCAGCAAAGCACTAATGTTGCTCCCTACTGGCCAACTGGCACATCTCTGGAAGTCCTCTTATGTGTGTTGTACTATACCAGACTACAGCCCACATAAACTCCACATAAAAGCCCAGTCACCATCAATGGTTACTGTCAGCCACAACACACAGTTGGATGGGATGGTGATTCTAAATTATGATAGCGCTGTGGATACCAAACTGGATGCCAGAAGTAGTCTGGGTTACTACCTACCTGGCACTACCATGATCTGAGGTTTGGATGCTGGAACACTATTACATGCACACACGTGTCATCTCTGATACGAGGTCTGGATTGAGAATCGGTATATAAATAGGCTACTCTGAGCATAGGCTATCTATATGTATAAGGACTAGTTTAAAGTCTGCATTTGTATGTATGTAGTCGGTAGTTTTCAATTGACTATAGTAATCCGTGTACTACTTACTTGTTGGGATCTGTATTGGCAAAAAAAAACTAAAAAAAAAAAACTGCCAAATTATGATTACCATTCTACCCAAATTTCTAGATTGAACAGAAATTGGCTAGTTTAACCTACATTTATACCTATATATAGACCCAGACATTCTGTTTTCATTATATGTGTTTTTCCTTCTAGCTATCTACAGTCTGCTGTTATATTTTGTAAGTATACATTAACACCCATGATTCTTATTGATATAATTACTAGAGCTCAAGAAATGGTCTAAGCAAATAGGGTACCTAATTCATGAACAGAAATCATAAATTGGAGTTGATTGAAAAAAAAAAGAGCTAGGCTGTTTCACTTAGAAATGTAAATTATCATTCTGCAAAGGTAATGTTTAATTTATAGTGTATTAGGTAAACCTCCGCTTATCCAATCATGTAAAAACATTTTTTTTTACATTTCCTTGCCCATAATTGCATATTTTTTAGAATTTCACTGCATTTACTAAGCAAAGTGCATTTTACCTTGTAGAGTGATAATTCACCTTGCTACATGGACTGCCTAAACTCCTTTAGTAAACCAACCCCCATGTCTTAATAGAAAAGAAGAAATAAAAATTCTTCTCTTTAAAACAGGAAAAAAATAAATTGGATTTAACAAAGCGTTCAATTGAATATTAAATTCACATCACTATGCTATAATTTACAGCAGCATTTCCACAATCAGGCTCACAATATCATTGTACTACTCAACTATTGGTATTCTTTATTTGTGTGGCATTCATATAGTAGAATTAACCCTTTTAAATGTTTTACAAATTTTTATTTACCATTACAAGGAATGGCACTTACTGTGACAGTAAAGCAACATTAATTTGGCCTTATTTATTAAAGCTCTTCAAGACTGTATGAGACTATGACGAGCAACCTGGGTGATTCAGCAAATCTGAAATTGATTTAAAAAAAATTTGCTATTATTTTGCAAATGCTTTTATTCCTGGACTAGATCCATTCCAGGTTTCCCGGATCATCCAGGTTTACCATGATAGTCTATCTTCTTCAGTCTTGGGGAGCTTTGATAAATCAGGCCCATAGTGTAAGAAAAACTGGAAATATAAAGTATACATTTTAGAAAAGCTTTCTTGAAAAGTTGGACACCAATAATATAGGTACCTTTTTTTCATTTGTGGATTTCCATTCCAGTGCCATTGATGACTCACAATCATATATTTTTTTTTCATATCTGTATTTCAGTATTCTCTTGAAGCACTAGATAATGAAATATCTTCATTCTGTCCACAAGATCCATGTAACCTCTAACTAAACATATTAACATTTCAAAAATTCTATCAGTTTAACAGCTTGGGGTATTCCTATTTAGAAAAAAATAAAAGAAAGAATATAGTGTTTTCTTACAGGACTCTCTGTTCTTAACGAAACACTTATTTATGAACAGACTTGATTGTATACAAATGCTGACATAAATGTGAAACTTTAATTTGCCTTCACTTTCACCACGTCATTTGGTATTACTATGTAACTGCTACACTCAATGACATTAAACTAAGGGCATGCTGTGACCAGTTAAAGGCTCCAGAAGGTCTCTAAAATTCATATATTCAGTGTGATGGATGTTTGTTGCATTCATGTTTTAGTGCTCCTCTTTTCTGTCAAATATATTATGTTTGAATAACATTTGAAAAAAGCTTTTCATGCCTCAGTAATGATTACTACGCTCTTCAAACTCAAAGAAAAGAAGTAATTAAGATTCATATAAGAAAGCAAATAATTTGGAGAAAGAAAAATGTTTTAGTTCCATGATGAGGTTATCAAAGATAGAATATGTCTGGCCAAACAAAAAGACTTTTACTGAAAAATCAGGTGCAAGCTGACCCTTTTGACCAGAAAGAGAATGGCTTGATGTCATATGCTGTAAAAGTGAATCACAAAGCTCTCGTTAAATATAGATCAAAGCCCAAATCAATCCACCGCTGAGAATGTCAGCACAACAAAAATGTCCTTTTTAAAAAAGCTTTTTATGTTGACCATAAATGTGTAGCCCTCACATCAACAAGTGACAGAACATGAGTGATCTGTAGAAATGATTGCGCCACCAGACCTATTGCTATTCTTTACCCTCATTTGCAAAATACTAAGCATATTCAAGCAAGCAATGAAAGAATAGCTTTTTATCCATGAATAAAATAGAGACATCAATCTTTCAACCTGTAAAAAATATGTATGTAATAATCATTATTTCTATGCTTGATCAATGTTTCTTATCGCTCACAAGGATAATGTGAGATAATCAAAAGCAATTTTATAATTAGTCATCACTTGAAAAAGTCTAAATTTCAACATTAAACCAAAAAAAAAAACCCATTCTCAGAAGACAGATTGTCCCCAACAGGCTTTTGTAATGCTATAATCGTCAAGACTTAGCCGATATGACGTCATCACACCAGCTGTGATTGTAATCTGCATATAGAATATGATTCACAATTTTGTCTTGTGCTCATATTACAGTAACAAAGTACAAGGGTTAAACATGCAATTACCAGTAGCAGGTCTAAGAGATCTCAACTTGGGTTTGTGCTTGATCTTCTTTGAACATTTGAGTCCTATGGACACACTGTATTCTATTGAACTGCATTTAAACTTCAAGCAAGGCAGGTCAAACACAGTCTTTAGTTTGCCATTCAAACGTGCATTTAAGTTCAAATGGCAAATACAGTGTTTTAAAAGACCACCCATTAAAACTAAAAATTAGCATGATTATGAACTATTGCACACAATGTCTTTAATATGTCACTTGTCATAGTGAAACAATAAGTACAGTTAGTTGAAAATTGTTTGTGGAAGCTTCTGCCGTTTTGCAATTTTATGCATCAAAAAGGAAGTAACTGTCACTGTTTGCCCTGCATTTACTGTGTCAGCTAATGCCAAGTCACATCAGTGTGATCAACAATGTACAGATTTCTCTTCCATTTTATTATTAGCTGTGCTTAACTATAGTTTTTCCAGATTATTATTCTACATGGCATAAAAACCAAGGATACATTTCAGGCAGAATAATTATCTAAAACATTATACTGTGTCTTACTGGAAACATAATACTTGTGAAAGATTCAGTTTAACGATCCTAAACACTCAATATGACGGGTAACTTTGATTCTGATAAAAAATAGTTACTAATCATCATTTACAAAGCAAACTCTGAACAGCACAAATTATTTTCAGTAGTAACTGCAAGACACAATCTTAATTGGACATGGCAAACCTAATTTTTAACACTTATCACATATTTCTAAAGAAAATGATATTCTGAAAGAATACCAGCAGTTGTACACATATCCGTTATAATCCCAGAGAGGCTTACGCTTGTAATTCCACCCGTTCTATTGATTTCTAAGAAAACCACTGACTGCTGTATTTTTAGATCAAAAATGTGCTTTTGATGCCAGTGTAAATCATTTACACTCTTTCAAAATCATTTATACAAAATAATTACTTCTTGACTCCTTAATGTAGCAGATACATGAACATTGTGAATTATTTCATGCTTAACCACTTCAGTTCTCATACCTTTATACCCCTTTATGGACAAGAGTAATTACATAACATTTTCACTTTGGGCTTGTTTATGTGATATTTTTGTGATGGCTAATGAAACATGCACTTTGTTTTGGGGGACAAATTAAGCTTGGCAATGTTGTTTTATAAAAATCATGTTATTTTCCATGTAAACTATTGATAGAAGATGTGTGTTTTTCTCTATTTTAAGCAGTGCTAGTTTAAATTAGTTTTACTGTAAATACAAAATACTTTAATGCTACAGTTTGTGCTGTTTAAAATAAATACTAAAATGATGTTTCTGGTACAAAGAATAGCAAACAAATTTGCAATTTAAAAAATAGCTTGTTGTTTTATTTCAGTTTAGCATATTTTCTAGAAATGTTAGAACTGCAAACAAAACAAATAAAAACAAAAATAGGAATATTAAAAAATAGGAATCAAAAAATGTCAGAAAAATGTTACTTAAGGGAGAAGTATGTAATTCACAGATAAGGGTTTGCTAATAATAGGTTAATAAGAGGATAATTAGGAATACATTTGTTGAGGTTTGTTGCAGAGAAAGTGTTTTACGGCCTCAGTTGGTCTCTTCTGTTTCAAATCTTACGAAGTGTGGGTGTACATGGCTCTTTCCTTTTGGTGATTTATGTTTTGTTCTCCATCCTGACAGTAAAGGTTACGTTTCCCTCAGCAAATAATGTAATTCATATCAGCACTCATCATGGCTACCCACGGCCCTTACTTTTTGCATTGCATATAAAGCTTGACTTTGTTTATTAGACACCATCTGGATATCTTTGGGACCTCTATCCATACCCAATCTTTCAATAATGTGCTATACAAAGAAAATATTCTTCTGTCTGAAGTCTTCAAGTTCTTGAATTATAGTACCCCTTATTGCTAAAATTTGGAGAGTATCGGATATATGGGAGTTTATCTTATCCCTGATTGATCAACAAATGGAAATCACGTCACATATCCTTTTTTGGTCATGTCTCTCTGGTCAAGATGTCCATTTTTACCTAAATTTCTGTCTGTTTTTAAAGCTTTGCCATCAACATTTCATGCGCTGCACCTAAACATTTACAGGCAGAGGTTCTGAACTTCATATGCGTTACCTGGCCTCCTGATCCATCCTATAGTCCTTTAAATGAAGGGAAATAGAGAAAATTTGGATGTTGCCAATTCTCTTTCTGCTTCGGGTTTTCCCTACTCTCCCTACTTTTACAATTAGCACCTATACAGTTCACAAAATTTAGTTGGCTAAGATGTAACTCTAAATTTCACCCTTTCAGTTTGGTCAGCTAACCCATTCTCGCTCAGGAACCCTGCTTTCCTTTTTAGAAATTCAGAGCAGACATGAAATCCCCTCCTCTTCATTCCATAGTATTCTTCAGATCAGACACTGTGCCTTGTCCCAAATGAAGGATTTAACATCCTTGACCCAAGTTTCCTTCTTGTAGGGGGTCTTATGTCTAAAATCTATCAGACTCTGAAGTCTGAACCTGCAGCTCCTTTCATAAAGGATGTATACATGTCTAAATGGGGAGTTATTATTGACAGGGAACTCCTTCTCGATGTCTAGAAGGTTATTTGGGGACACACACAAAAAAAAACTCTCTATAAACCATGTGTCGGTAATATGCCTAAAAAATAATAATGAACTGATATCTCATCCTTGTTAAATTGCATGAAATCTATTCTTTCACCAGTAATCAATGCTGGCAAAGTGAGGTTCTGGTGCGGTCCTTATTCCCATCATATTTTTTGGTTAGATTCATGCATAGCTTCATATTGGCGAGACGTTAATATTCCTCAAATTAAGCTTACAGATGTGTCCATTAAATTGGATCCCTTGAATCAAATACTGGGATTACCCATCCCAGTACCATACCCATCTTTTTGCTTTGAAATGTAAATTAGTTTTACCCCAGCATCATCTGAACTATACACATGTATACAAGATGTTTAATTGATTATTGATAAAACTTTTACCGCTCAGCTACATGATAGAGTGGACAAACATGCTCAAACTCAGGACCTGCTTACATTGTCATACTTAACTTAGTCTCGCTAGATAGTAATAATGGCATTTTATTGCACAATCTGTATTTTTATCCCATGCTTTTGTTCCTTTGGGTTCTTCACTGTTTTTCTTGCTGTGCTTTTCCTATTTTCTCTCTTCTTTCTTGTATTTTAATTTCGGATAAATAGTTCTTCCCATAATTGCTAAAACAGAGTCTGATTTTTAATGAGTGCCACAAACATATCCTGTGTATGATTAGCTAATCTTTTGTATACATGGTGAATTTTGGTATTATACAGTCTCTACCCATGACTATAATACATGAGACCTGGGCACTACTTTTTCCATGGCTATAGGGTTAAGCCTTTTTTTCAAAGTAATAGGATAATGTACAGTGTTGTTGGGGAAAGTATACTTTCATGCAATCCCTTTTCAGTGTGGTAGTTATATCTATGTTATTATCTATCAATGAAGATATATTAAAAAAAAAATTGGAATGTATTTGCTCCATGCATGTGTTCATGCTGGAGGGTGTGCAATCCTATTGCTGTCCCTCTTTAGACCTACAGATTCAGGATGTTGTGGTTTAAGTGAAGTTCTAGGTGTTGTCAATATAGTAGTGTATGTATGTATGTAGTGCCACTGTTTGTATCTGTCAGTGCCACTGTTTGATAAAAAATACTGTTTTTTATCAATAATAATAACCTAACATTTTTTAACAAACGTAATATTGAGGCAAATCCAGGAAATAAGGGAAACCACCCAATTAACAGCTAGTGTCTTCAAGAAAAACTACAACACTACCTACAATGCTAAAAACTACAAAGCTAAAACATTCAGCAGGTACGGTTTTCTCTCCATATGCATTTCTGAGTATAAAATACGTACGATCCTTTATACTACTTTGCCCTTTATAATGATGTTAATTTTATAGCCCATTTATTTTATTCAATGAGCAAGTAATGCTTTATAGTGAATATAGCCTGCCATAAACCATGTGGTACTAAAATTGTGATTAACAACCATTTTAACTAATATGTATTGTGAATTGTGAAATCCTATAGATACTTTTATCTAATACTGTAACAGTATATGAGGCCTATCGAAATGATGGGTAGAATCTATTTTATTCTCTGCTATTATAATGACATTACTATGGGTTTTATCCTAATACACATCTATATTTTGGTGTTTAACACATGTACTATATATCATTTCATCTAGATATATCTGCATTAATATTTAGAAAATCAATGTGGAAAAATGTATTAGACATTAAAGCTTAATGTATGCATCTAAGCCACAGGAAAAGTAGGCCCGGAGTATCATAAAAAAAGAAAAAATGGGCGGAGGGCCACATGACAGGGTGAGGGGGAATGCAGGGAGGTGATAGGTCAAAGGCACGAGGTGATGGTAAGATGTTAAAGGCAGGGTGGGGTCAAAGGAGAGGGGTTAAAAAGGGCGTCAAAAAAGGGAGAGGTCAGTTTGACCATTGGAAATTGCAGAGGAAAGTCTGGAACAAAACTGGAACAATGTAAAAAGTATTTATGGTTGATCAATTGTTGTACACTATGGTTCTAATAAAGTTATGTGGTATGTTAATAAAAGCGATGCTATTGCCAGTTGTACCCAAAAGGAAGTCTCTGAGTGGTTATTGTGGAGGGTCAGAACAAGAAAAAAAAGGTTGGGGTAAGCTGGAAGCAGAGGTAACATTGCATTCGTCCACTGTACCATTGTCATGCAAAAATATAGTAATATATACAATATTAAATTTGTGTTTACAATGATAAAAAGCCAATCTTTGTCAGCAACACACAGCAGACCATGCCTCATTAGTTAACTTCCCCGCCTGAACAGTGCACCTGTCATCAGGCTTAGCATTTTTGATTGGAGCGCCATGCAGGGGAAGCATTGAGAACTGAACTGCTGCTCACAGTGTAAAAGTAGTGGTATGGCTATTTGGTGTGCAATTCCAAGCACACACAATTAAAAACATGCATCGTTATACTTGTTTTAACTAAACCGATAAAAATAATACAAATAAGCATGATTTTATTGGGCTTTAAATGTATGCACTCAAGTTTTATGGTAATTTTTAATTACTTCCCTTTAAGTGGATATACCTTGTAAACGACACAGCTAGTTAAATTGGCAATCCTAAAGGTCTAAAAAAATCAAAAGGTTAAACCCCCCCCCCCCACAAAACATGACTTAGAAATGTTGCTACCACATTATTCTCATCCTTTTGTCATCTGTGTTCTTAGCAACTTACTTTAAATGCTTGTATCCATAGAGACAACTATAAGATGCTTATGATACACAAAGCAGAGATAAATAAAAAATCTGTATGTAAAAAAAATACATTTTATAATGAATCTTGCGTTTATTTTTCTAAAGCATTACCACAGTGTAACTTATGACAATTTGGTGTAAAACTACCTGCCTAGCACATAAAAGTACACTCCTGTGACTGTCAATTGAAAATGACGCCATGAATACATATTGGAAACAAATTCTACCTGCTTAAGAATCATTTAGGCCAAATGGAACTAGCAAGTAATTTTGAGCACACTTAGGAACTTTTCAGCCCAGCAAATTATATCACCATGCCATGATGCAATATATCACTTAATGCTGGCAGATTAGATCTAACAATGGAGATATATTGTATCAACCAGTGGTGGAATATTTTATCTTTTATCATCACGTCACTGTTACCAAGCAGCACTTCACACCCACCATACACTTTTGCTTGGAACATTTTCCTGATAAGCAATTTAAATAAGAATGCCCCTCAGGCATAATGCGTACATCATGAAAATGCCATATCCCCAAAAACAACAGCAGAAAAAAGAGGCCTACTATGCCAAATAGGTAAGTAAAATCAAGTGGGGATATACTGGCATATAAATATAAAAAAAAATAATTTTTATTTAAAAAATACAACAAACTTCCTAACAATACATACACTTTTATAAAAATGTCAAAAAAGCAACAGAAAGTCCCAAAACTCATCCTGAATGATATAATCAAAACAAACAAAATTATTATAATATTTGCCCAGATTCTAGTCCATCTTTTTTATGGGACAAATAAATTTCATTGCATTTTCATAAATTCATTTGTATGTGCTGGTCTGCTATCAAATGCCCTGAGGAAGCGGTTGTAGCCGTGAAACACGTCAGGGCCAAAAAATATTTTCTGATTTTATTGATTGTATCATTCATGATGTTTGGTGACTTTATGTTGCTTGCTTGAGATTTTTATCAAAGTGTATTTATTGTCAGAAAGTTTATATTTTTTATAATTTTAGGTTAGTAACTCCCTATTTGATTGTACTTAACTAATTAGAACTGTAGGTCCCTTTTTCTGTCATTTTCCTGACAAAACTTGCCATGCAGTTTGGCGCTGTAATACTGAGAACTGCAGCTCAAATTTGGAGAAAGAATAGGGATAGGAAACCAGGACTGCACAGATGCCAACACAACCAAAAGTCACGTCCACTAAGCAACCAATTAATAAGTAAATGAAAGCTGAATAAATAAACATGATTTAAATTAGACTACCTTTCATCCACACCCAACACAAACACAAACACCCATTTCAAGCTAACTATACCTTGGTGGCTTACAAAGTACAGCGAGACACACAAATCATGAACTGATTTTTACAAATGAATACACAGAACAACACCAATATTGGCATTCTTTGTCTGGCAAAGGTATGCATAATTAGTGTGCATTTTAGTCATTTTTTTCCTGCTAGACTGTACTTTTTTCAAGCATACTTGAATGTCACATTAATAAATTCTAAGCAAAAACAGACAGGATAATCTTGCTCCCTTTTCTTTCTCAACAAAGAAGGAAAGAAAGCATGCAGCAGTTTTTGTGCTGCCATCCTAGAGTAACATACTGCGTTGCACAGCTGCACAAAAATACTCTTCATAGATGAGCTGCCTCAATAAATGAATGGTGGCTTTCAGAGTTGTAAGAAAGTGTACCGATATTCAGTAGAAGAAGCCTGGCTGGGTATGGAAGGGTATTTACTAGTGTATTTTGTTAAATAGTAAACTAACAATCACTATCTTTAGATGTCAAGAGACTGAATCCTTGATTTAATCTACGCATTTTAGGAAACTGATAAGAGGAGTGAAAAAATTGGTGCCTTGACTAATCTGATTCATACAGCGTACATCCATAGCAGAAGATGCAGCTACGATTGGACCTGGCTGGAAGAGGACAGGCAGCCTAAAAGTGAACTACTGATCTGTGTGCCACTGCAATTTATCAGTCTGAGCCTCTGTCAATAAAATGCCATGAAAACTTGATGGGCCCCTGTATGTACCTCCCCATGTATTTTTTTTGTTTTTCATGCACAGCAGCTGCTGCAAACTCTAATCTCCCCGGAGCCAATTTTGGTCAAGAGAACTTGCTCAATGACACTTTCAGGAAGGGTATAAAAACATCTTGCACCTCCTAAACATCTGGTGCACTTTAGTCACACACCTAAGAGTCCTTAGACTTTATGTTCTTCTTTCAAGTATAGATGTAATTCACCATTACACACTATGCCCCTGATTCATCATTGAAATCCGCGATCGCTGGAAGCGCGAACGTACGCGCGGCCAGCATTTGCAATCCCTATTTAATGTACAGCGCTGCGTAATATGTTGGCGCTATATAAATCCTGTTTAATAATAATAATAATAATAATAATAATAATTCAATACTGACAACCAAAGGTGAACCTCCAGTGGAAAGGAATTTTAATTATTCACTCAAGTCAAGCTACAATACAAAAAATCTTTTATGTTACCATAGATATTCTAGTTCTCACAATGTCTAATTCTGCAGTATGACCTCTTCAAAAGATCTTGTTTTTATAAACTCATCTTACGTTCAATGTTCTTTGGCAATTGTATCTACCTCTTATGCTCCATAAAAGATCCAGCTGTACCTCTGGAATAACTAAACACGCAATACACTTCAAGCATACTTGTTAGAGTATCAGAACACTTATAAAGTATCACTTCATCTAAACATAATTTCAGAATGTTTCTGAAATACTGCGTTATACAAAGCTGTATGTGGTATAAAGTTCTAGTCTGATGTTAGAACTTTTAAAATATTATTGACTTTCTTTTCTCTCTTTACTTTTTGCTATATTCCCTTTGAGATGACACATCAAGTGAAATACTGGCACAACAGCAAATACAGCCATCCTTAACAGAATCTCCCAATTAAATGTGTTAATTGGTTGTTGATTAAACTTGCTTGTGGTCCTTGTGGTTTCTCTCTCATAGATACCATGGAAATTATTACCCTTTGGATCCTTAAAACCTGATATCTCAGTCTAATAAATCATTAACTTGTAGCAAGAATAAGTTCAATATCATGTAGTTACCCTTAACACCTTATTCTCACTGCTATAAAAGAACTGGCTAAGAAGTTGACTCATTAGGGTGCATGCCCAGGGGTGTTGTGAATTTTATTGCTTGCTGCTTTAACCTGCTAGTGTACATTGTTTTTTTTTTTACTATCTTCTAGTATCATTGGAGTCTAATCTTTTCAACGTCCAGTCAACATACATAATATAGTTTTAAAAGCCAAAAACGTATGTATTTATTTATTATAGTCTGAAAAATGTATATCTTGTTTAAATAACACAATAGGAAAAATGAAAAAAATGTAGACTAATTTACTAAAGGAATGGATAATCACACAAGATTGATTTCAATTATACAACTGCGCGAAAATCAAATCCTTGTTTACAAAAGTGGTCACTTTTGTAAATGGGATTTTGGCATTTCTGCTAGAAATGACTGGAACCTCTGGCAAGCATAGACAGTACCAAGCGCTATGCAGCTCTAAGCAAAGGTCACGCATACATTCTACTGGATACTACGGACCAGCATTTGAAAAGGTAGGGGAAACTGAATAAATAAAAAAATAACACATTGCCTGCCATAGATAGAACTAACAAAGATGTTATTGTGTTAAGTTCACAAATATCATTAGTGTTAAAAATGCAACACCTAAAAGGATGGAAGCAAATATGTGAAATACAGCTTTCTTTTAAGAAAAAGAATAAGCACTATACAGTACTAGATACACACATTTGGGAGTAATTTATTGATTTTTCCTAACTGGTAAATCTTAATCAGAATAACAATGCATCCTCCTTTAGAGTGCTTTTCCATGATTGGCTGTTTACTCATCTGGTGAATCATTACTAATTCATCCTATTATTTTCCAAAAGGGCAAATAGTGGCATAACATAATAACACTGATCATCACTCTCAGGACCACTGCAAGCGCAAAGTCTGACCTTGTCTTCACTGTGCATCACAAATGACCTCAATTGTTTGTTCATTTGCCTTTTAAACTCATTATGAATGTCATTCTGTACACATGTCATGACCTTTTTATTTTCAGTGTTGCATGGTAATGAAGCAAAAGTAAAGATTTTCATGGTTGGCCATGAATGAAGACTTCCATTGCAGAAGCAAAGTTTATAAAAAGAAAATAACTTCAAAAAGTGCCAATAAAATAAATATAGAGATACCAGAAGGCATTTGTTGATGTTCCAAAGTTAGCATGCTGACAAGTCAGGATAAGCAAGCAACTCTGAGCATTAACCTGTGCATATAACTACATGATGTCTGAACAACATACTCTAATAACAAGAAAAAGACTGAATTAAGGACATACAAAACACGTTTTAGAAAATACCATATAACAAGAACTGTGCTAAAATGGAAAGTAGAGTTAGTGCTAAGTATTTGGCTAACAAGCCTACTATTTAATGAACAATGCTTACTTGTATGTGTAACAATGTTTTGTGTATAGATATAGCTCTAATATAAATAGTAACCTGGAACTGGAATTTTGCACATATTATTAGTAACTAGAAATGATGGCAGTCACAGGAATCACATAATTTAGACAATATCAATAGCTTTTTTTATCCAGTTTGCTTAGATGTGCAATGAAATTTGGTCAGCTTAAATGTAATACTTAATTAATGTAGTTTATTATTTTTTATGTAGATGGAAGCAAACATTTGTTTTCTCCCTAGTAGGTCTGCACATTGATTGTGGTTTACCATTTTATTTCTTCATGGAAGATCATCAGTTGTGCAGGCATTTCCAGGCGATTGCGCATACTTGCAGCAGTTTCAAACCTTGCTATTATGCCTGAATGCAGTGCAGGCTTATTCTGGCAGGTAAATCCTAATGCTTCCTTAAGGTTGATGGTTGCCATCACATTCCTACTGGATGGTAAAGCCTAGGGACCAGATAACCCATCAAAGCTTTGAACCAATAGAAATATAGACGGTAGAGTCAAGTCTCAAGTCCAATATCAAGACTCAATTTTATTGGGAAAACTGAAAAACTGTATGTACTGCATAACTGTACTGCTAAATAACAGATTTTCACTCTGTATATTGATATGATAAAAATGTGTCTGATTTGTCTCTACTGGCTATTCTGTTGAACACTTTAAAAAATTAAAACAAATAAGTAAAAGTTGCTATGTGATTACTTATAACAAATAAGTAAAAGTTGCTATGTGATTACTTATAACAAATAAGTAAAAGTTGCTATGTGAATAATGTTTGCTTCACAATAAATACAAGCTATTGCTTTTTCTATGTGGGATGTTTTCCCAGTGTTATTTACATTCATGTTTCTGGTACTGAAATGAGAGTATTTGTCACAGCACACTAACTTTGCATTTGCCTTCATAAGAATGAACTAACTCATGATCACCAATTAATGCATTGAGGCAGCAGGACTGGACAAATAAGAAAGACATATGTTATATGGGTCAGTTCACATATCAGAATGTTCATTTTTTGACTAATAATATGAACAAACTGCCCTACCATTTTTTCTGTAATTCTTAGAAACCTGCTATTTTAAGTATATATATCATAGTGCAAAACAAAATGCCAAAACCCAACAGTTATAAGTACAACACTACATTAAAGCTCTGCTGCATTTATAAACAGCATTAGCTAAACCACTAGCCCTAGCCTTTCTATTAAAAGCTGGAATTACAGATTTCAGATGCAGACAAATGTACCATTTTAAAGCCATAACTGCCCATGGTAGCTGTCTTTTCAGTGATGCCTGTACACCTAAATCCTCATTAATATTATTATTATTATTATTATTATTATTATTAATAATAATAATAAACAGAATTTATATAGCGCCAACTTATTACACAGCGCTGTACATTATAGGGGTATTATAGGGGTAGTAAATAGGGGTTGCAAATGACAGACGAATACAGACAGTGGTACAGGAGGAGAGGACCCTGCCCCGAAGAGCTTACAATCTAGTATCCTAAATCCTCATGGGATCATTGTGCTGAACTAGGCACAAGTATTACCACTATTCTGTATGGCATGGCCTGACACAAACACAAGAATTTTCGTAGACTTCAGCATGTAGTCTTCAGCATACAGAACACAGTAACCATTGACTGCTTGAGTTTCTAAACCTTTCTCACTACACTAGAAAATTAGATTTCCTGTTGCCTGTGTATCCAATGGGATAAGGAGATGTGTTCCTCACTCACATCATATGGAAATTAGGTAAAATACATACAAAGATAGCATTAAAAAGTTTACAGAAGGTCAAAACCTTCAACACTCAAAACCAAATCAAATGGCCTAAATAGAGCTTTTTCCAAAAAAAAAAAAAATTCAGATAATAGAGCACTCATATGAAACATAACAGTATACCTAGTAAATTTCACAACCTGACATATATGGTAATGCGACAGGTGTCTCCTTGGCTATTGTTGGGGAGTCACCTGCCCATATGTGGTAGGCCTTAATCTCATTAACACTTCAAGCATAATTTTAGAAACAAAGCAGTAATTGTGAAAAAAAAAATGATATCACAGACAATCACAGACAATCACACACCAGTCAGCTAGTCATTTCACTATTTCACATCCACAAAGAAACAATTTCATTGTACTTTGAGTGCAAACATTATGCTACCATAAAACATAGCTTCCTCAGCCTTCACAAACAGAAAAGCTTGCATTCGATACCTTGATGTAGGAAACAAATTCAGGGCTGAATCGAAACTGCATTGGAAAACAGCAATTGAAGGAATGAAAAAGATAAAGTCTATTCAGAAAGGGCAGCTGTGATAAGACCCCATTTACCATAATGTTACAATTATGCTAGCAAATAATGGACACAAACAGGTTTGTCTGTTCTAATAATCATGACTGATCAGTAAAAGATAATTTCAGTTCTGCTTTTGTAACATAAATGTTTATTCATACAGTTGAGAATTGAAAATCCAATCATCAATATTCCATTTCCTTCAGTTTTCAGGCATGAATTTCAGATTGCATTTTCAATACAGGGACTGCAGTACACTGTTTGGCCACTGATTTTTTGGTGGCGTTGTTCTGCACAAACAGTCTTTAGGTCTTGCTTACTACAATAAATACATGCTAAGACGTCCCTGCTGCCTGTTCCGTGAAACCATGCCAGATGTCCTGGTTGCTGCGAGTGGAAGGCTGGCCTGTGTGTGGAGGTGAGTATAACTTTCAAAACTCCGTCACTTCTCGGATCTCGAGGTTGCCGGATATTTTAATGTCAACTGTATATATAGTAAAAGTATCTTGGTTGAACATACAAGTGAAAGTTTCTCAATCATGCCAAAATATTACTGAAATGACTGCTGTATACTATTTGCAGTTGTTTTTTTACCTTTTGGATCTTTACTCCAATGCCACCAGCAGAGCCAGGTTAAATATTTTAAATTATTCTTTGTATACTTTACAAAATATTATAGGTAATATTATCAAGTATACAGAAATAATAGTAATTTGTATCTCTTTAAAAAAAATGTACACGTACAAAGCTGATTAGAAAATAAAACAATAAACAGTCATTAAACACCCCAGCTACCATCCCAGGCAAACAATCGTTATTAATACCCTGTTAAACTTCAAAAACAGACATGTACATAATACGCTAAGAGTTATTGCCTAGCAAAGCTCCATCCCTTTGTGATACAAGGCTTCTTTTTCCCACACTATATGCAGATAGTAACTCACTGGCTGTGTAAGTGCTGTGAAGTATACATAAATATAATATATGAAGTTATCGCTCCATGATACCAAATCATTATATCAACTACATTTTACCACATTGTGGATGACAAATGGGAACATTTCTTGGAAATGGAGTACGGTTTTCACTGACAGAATAAATGGCTTACATTAATTTATTTTGTATGGCCAAGCAAAATTATTGCATGTTATAAAACTGAGCAGTAAATGTGGACATTCAAGTGAATTCTGCTTTTACTGCTCCCAGCTTGTATTCCCTTCTAACAAAAGCTAATGTCACAGACCTGCTAAGAGAACCGGTATTTTTAATATGCATAATTGTACACTGAAGGACAACTATACTTTTAAAACAAAGTAGATCTATTGTAAATCTAGGGGCAATAAGTACTTGCCATAAAATAACCACTCACTACTGCCTTTTCCTTTCTTGGGTCATCAGTTTCGCAGGCCAGGGAAACAGTTCTGCTTACATCCAAACTGTTTATGATATGCACATTACAGCACAGAAAGCTACATTTGACTGAGAACAGGGATGGCATCCATACATGATGATGCATAAACTACGCTGCACCCATGTTTATGAAGAAATCATTATCAGGTAGAAGGAGCTATACCCAGCTCTCCTTTCCATTCCATGCCATTCCACACAGGCTATTATGGAAAGCAGAACACTTACCCAAAAATCTAGATCCATGTTATTCCCCATGACCTCAGTACAGATCTGCAGTCAGTACAATCTCTACATTGCACAAGAAATTCTCTACAATGTACTATACACAATGAAATCAATCAAACCAAGCACTGTTGACACTGGTCATGGCCTTTGACAATTGCTTTCAACATATATTTAAGTGCCACAGAATTCTTACAGTCAAAATATGATTGATTTCCCTCAATCACAATCTCCTAAATCCAGAGGAAGGTAAAACGGTGGGCAACATTTGCAACTTTGGCACACAGAAGGACTAGATTCCTGAAAAGACGTTTAAGGGGGGATATGATCACTCTGTATAAATAAATAAATGCTCCATATAGAGAACTCTCCTACCCATTATTCACTTTGAGATCATTACAAAGAACAAGAGGGCACTCTTTGTGTCTGAAGGAAAAGAAGTTTAAGCTCCGTATAAAGAAGGGATTCTTCACTGTAAGGTCCATGAAAATGTGGAATCGGCTCCCTCAGGAAGTAGTTTCAGCAACTACTATAGATTGCTTTAAGAAAAAGCTGGATGTTTTTCTCAGAATTTAACTAGGTATTAAGGCTTTAGAGTAAAGATAACAGTGAGTGTTGATCCAGGAAACATCCGATTGCCTCATGGAATCAGGAAGGAATTTTTTCCCCTGTTCCCCTGTCAAATTGTACCAGGGATTTTTTTTTGCCTTCCTCTGGACCAACTATGTCCGTAGGGTTTTATATCTGGGATATGTGTATTTCCCTAGTGGTTGAACTTGATGGTCTTTTTTCAACATGACTAACTGTAACTTTGTAACATTTGCAAAGATTCCAAGGTCAATTTTTAGCCTCTCAGTTATATTGTCAATGACTTTGTAAAATCAAAAATACACCCAGTAAGGTTTGGATGTTGCTGAGCTACATGTCTTCAATAACCCTTCCCTCACTTCATTAATTCACTGCATACAAAGTTATCTCTTGCATGTGCAACTGGTTTTGGTAACAAAGACTACTTTTATAAAAGGAAAATAAGCCTGCTTTTGTATACGGAAAACATGACAGACATTTATGGATATTTATGGATACCCTTGAACCAGGCCAGCAGAGACATAAAAGAAAGACTACAGGCACTTAATTTCAACAAACTAAGTGGATTCAGACACTGACCAGCAAAATGCTTGGAAGTACACCCTTAACATTATTGTGTGTACGACTAACAAGATATCTTTATTATTAGATAAAACCTATGTTTTTATACCAGTAAAACAAAATAATTCTGCAGCAGTAGTTTCTGTAGTTGCTTTTAATGACAGTTACACAAGCCGACAATTCTACCATCCATTAATGACTATCTTTACATAAATACTGCCCATTTTCCCCACCGACACCAAGCAGTCATGTGGTCACCCAAAGAATGACCCTCACATTCTGCAATTCACAAGAGAGAGGTGGTTGGGCCCAGCAAGATACATGGGGTATTACCAAAGGTGGCCATATGGTTGTCCTCCAATGTACTGATGTTTTATGTTGCCTGCATTTACATCACAGGTTTTTATTTACACAGGACAACTTTCACATGGCTGGTCAATGAAAAAACACAACATACATGCCTGCCCTACCAATATTGCCAATGGCATGCTTAGGAAAAAGAGCCATACATGGCTACATATTTTTTTATTTTCTGTATGGCTAGCAGAGACTGTGAGACCCACATAAACATTCTGTTTATAAAAGAAAAATCTGATTTTTTTCAGCAATTTTTGTTATGTATTCGTATATAGTAAGGCATTGCAAAGATCAATGATCATGTACAAAGTGTAACCATAGCAACCAGTCCACTATCAAACCTGCAAAATTGATATCTGACTGCATGTTAGCATTGAACTTATTGCAGTCTGCTGTTCCATTTTGAATAGGCCCAGTTTTTATATTTGTGCTTTTTATAATTACAGTATATGTGGGTAAAGTTAACTAACAAGATATACTATTACAATATCTCTCAAAGACAGGCATTCTTCATCTAAAGGTGAACAAAAATGTCCATGATACTGAGCTAGCCAGAGCTGATTCTAATGAGAATATAACCGGTCACCTAGCAACCACTGAAATATTGAATATATCTCATTTTTTCTGTTCACTTTAAATACGCAATAGGTACAAAAATAAAACCAGTTTATGTACCAATGGATTGAAACACAACTTAAAATTCAGTGATATAAAATAAGACCATAAACAGAAACAATTATAAACTGTAAGCTAAAAGGGCCATTCCAATTTGTGACATAGCGTCATACACAGAGTTTATTCAGATCATCTTCTTAACAACTGGTTATTCAAAATGTGTCTTACCTTGTTTTGTATTTGAGTTTGGCCCACCAAAATAAGAATATTGGATGAGATGATGGAGAGACAAAAGTTTATCAGAATAATTGATCTCTCAGATTTGATGTATCTGTTCAAATAAAATCAAACAAAACCAAAAATTATTTGAAATAGATGCCAGTAAAATTAACAGATATGATGTTTACATAATGATATTTTATAAGTTGTTACTGTAAATAATATGTACAATTGCTATATAAGAAGAGATAAACTATTCCCATGATGCATTGTAAGTCTTGAAAGTAATACATTGAAAATTGGAATTTATTCACATTATCATAACATATTAATGTGTCTTCAGGAATGCTGATCTCTAAGGGCAGGTTTCCACCAGCCGCTTAATTGCTCAATTTTTTGCGGCTCCCAGTGGCTGACACATTGCCAGCTGTTCAAGGACTTGCAGGGCAGTGTTGGTTCAAAAAGAGCCAGTGATTGCACATGTGACAGCTGGTTGTTCTAGTACCTCTCACTGCAGCCCTAATTCATTCCCTATGGTGGCTGCTGCAGAAAATGCTACATGTAATGTCTCCCCATGCGGCAGCATTTTCTGGGGTGAAGAAACAGTAAATGCACTGCAACCTCACTGCCAGTGTGAATAAGCCCTAACTGTATTTCTATACAGATATTAATAAAGTATACCCACTAAATTTGTACACAAGTAAAAGCTAAAGACAAGCTTTGTATTTGCACAAAAAAACCTGAGTGGAATATACTGCTAAACATGAATATGCATCATTGGAGTATACAAGGTTGACTATGGCTATGATTGTTACATAGACAACTGTAATACTAATATATGCTGTATAAATACTGTACAAAGAGTAAATATGGTGGTCATTTCAATTTGCATGGAACTAACTTCCATTATTCCATATTAAATTACACTTAATATGGGAAAAACTACTGTAATTCCTTACGCATAATCATATTCAAGCAGGAATGATTGACCATCTAGCAGCTGAGATGGTGCATGCATACAAAAATGGCCTTGTTTATCTATTAATGTGGTCACTTACTGGCTGGCTTCTATGTGCCACATGATCTGGCTGTTTGTATTATTGCTAAAAGGACACCTGGCTATATCTGGTGATATGCATTTTTATTCATCCACATATGCAGCACAGTCAAATTTGGCAGTGCTTTAGTCATTTTATTGACCAGTGTTGCCCAGAAGGAGCTCACAAACGCAATACATGGCCAAACTCATCAGATGCAGAGCCTAGGGACTCTTTGTTTTAATGACAATGAACCTACTAGCTTATATTTGGATTGTAGAAGCAAACTGGAAATGTGGATGAAACCTACATGAACATGGATAGAAAACACAAACACTATGCAGGCACCACAGTGCTGCATGGTAAAAGGACAATCCACAATGGCAGCAATCTGCACTGTCATAGCAAGCTGGACATATAAGTAGACTTGCACGCTGTTAAATGCATTCCAATGGGAAATGTGTGCTATCCAAATGTAAAACAACAGACTGCTGATTAGTACTGGCTATTACATCCATAGCATGGAAATAATGGGCTCAGTGACACAGCAACTAAAGGTCTAGCCTACACAGCAGCTGTGATGCCTCCAAACTGATGATACACTATCCAGTAAGCAACACAAAACAATGGGAAAGTGCACCTCCTTTGAAAGAACAAGGCAGCATGGACAATGCATTTGGTTTACTACCAAACAATTACAATTCCCAATTCATAGTATAATTGGGTGTCATTTCCAGCATTATCAGAATAGATTTGCATCCAAATAAAATTACAAAACACTGTCAATCAAACCAACTAAAATGCCAGCATGTACATAATTCAGTGTTCATTTCAATGCCAATTCAGTACCTTTTGCCATAGCTCTTTACGCTTATGATAAATACATTACCAAAAGTATTCTGCAACATTTGATAAAATATGCGCAAACTGAATTTCAACTATTTTTCACCTAAAACACAAGTTTATCTGGTTTAAAAAGCTTCTATGCACTTGTTTCCTGTGTTAAAAACACATTCTAATTATAATTCACTGCCATGGCAACCCACATTAATTTAAGAGCAGCACTTTCTAAAACTGTAATGTCATGCAGTGTCACTGCTTTATTTGTAGTTTAATGAAAACTATATTATCACAAAAAGAATGGCAAACAGCACAATCCCGTTTTCTGTTATCTTTGTAATACAGCACAACTGCGTGCTGTGAAAATGCAAACTGTACACAATTCATATGCGTAATTCATACCTTGCTAAATTAACTATATTGTTTGGGCCATTTGGTATTTGGGCCACTTCTGTTACATGTGGGCTCCATAATAAGGGTTTAGATGTCAGAATATACAGCTGTTTATTATTTATACAGTGACAACGCTATCTATATCATTTTATATTGCTGGCTGCTTTTGGTACCCAGTATCTAGTACATAACAAAATCACATATAATTCTGTGAAAAGTATGTATACCCCATGAAAATACTGACTTGTTCCATATATTCAAACAGGCAGGCATTATATCTTCAAGTAGTGCCTACAGGCAAAGGTGATATATCTAAATAAACGGAAATGATCAATACATGTAATGGGGTACTATGTGTAAGTATTTTGCATAAATTCCCTCTAGTATTTGTCACATGCATACTCTATTTATACCCATGTCATGATCTTCAATGTGCTTAAACAGCAGGATATAAGTCATGTATAAGGGGTTTGTAAGAGCATTGAACCTTGGTAATACCAAGCCTTCATTAGGGTACAATGTTTGTGGGGTTCTTTCCATGATTTGCCCATTTCGATTTCCCTGGAACATCTCAATTAGAACTCAAATCAGGGCTTTGACTAGACTAGTTCATAACTTTCCAATTCTTCCTTTTTTCATATGATATAATATATGATATACCAGTATATATATATATATATATATATATATATATATAATATATTATATATATTAGATACCAAGAATAAATACACAATCTCATTATTATGTGTCATTTGTTAAAGTATAACACGTTTTTCTGTTTGCACCGTTTGAATGAAAATCTGGTATTTGTTCATTTGTACTAAAAAAACAAAATGAACAATTACCAAAAGGTATACTAATGTTGGACTATATAACCAAGGAAAGCATTAGTGCTGTCAAATGAATCCTAATGGTATTTTTAAAAATTAGCAAGCCCTATATATTTAGTTAGATTGACTATCTGTATCAAATTGGTGCTGCCCTTTCAACCACAGTTTCAAGGACAATATACGTTCTACATACATGCCAGTCATGGCCTTTTTCCCAGATTATTGGAAGTGAACTTGGGTGTAATTAAAATCTATTACATTAATTGCTCTTGAGGATATGTTTATTGAATTTCATACAATTAAATGTGAAAAAAAGCTCAACCTAAATTATTTTTTTCCTGTGAAGAACATTTATCTTTACCTACATAGATTTCCTGTAAGGCACCATATTTGCATCACTTTCATTCATAAATATATGTTATGCATATATATATATATATATATATATAAGAATTTTACAACACAATACCTTTTTTGATTGGTTTAACAGTCTTGGAAGAACAGTCTTACTCTAAGTACAGCTAAGCCCTGCCCCCCAAACCAATGCTTTCGCTTCAATTGCGGCTTGCAAACTCAGCTGTAACGGGTTTAGTTCTTGAATGTGCTTGAGAATCTTTTCCAAGTCAGTCAAATGCTTAAGCTCTCTGTACAGCATACACTCAGAGACTTGCTGGATGCACAGAAGTGAATTGGAGGACCATCAAAAGTGTTATCCAATTATCCAAGTTTTCTGCACACAGTATTGTTAGATAGGTATTGACAATGATGTCTTAGAGAAGTTCTCATTGTAGGTTATTCAAGATGGAGACATTACTACTTGTATGACTTATTTATCAGGACAGCCACTTAAAAATATTGCAACATTTCATGAACACCTTAGAGATAGCATTTTATTGAACAGAAATCAAAATCACTTTGTTTCCACTCTGTTGTTAAATATACCCAAAGTATATGGTCATCATTCACAGTAGAAGTCATTATTTCATTTACACCTACTTTAAGATAACTCCTCTATAGTTTTGTCATTGGAATACATATTTCTCTAACATAAAAAAGCTCATATTTTCCTATTTTATATATATATATATATATATATATATATATATATATATAAATATATATATCAGTGTTGCTTACTGCTCTCTGTAACTTAAAATGTTGTTACATTTTACATGGTTAAAATATATGGTTATCTGGTACAATACAATACACATTTTCCTATTTTATATATATATATATATATATATATATATATATATATATAAATATATATATATAGCTAAACTGTGACTGTGGTCCAGATCATATGACTATCTTTTAACTCTCCAAAGTTATAATTTATGCCAGTGGTCGCCAACTGGTGGTCTTCGAGAAAATTTTGTTGGTACGCAGCTCTGGCTCTGTGCCCACAAGCAGAGTGAGGAGAAGGAACCCACTGGTAGGTCACACCAGGCAGAGCTGCGTACCATGTCCCTCATACAGATCGCAGGCTCAGGGAAGTAGGCGGGTTGTGTACCTGTACCTGTATAAAGCATGGCTAACACTTTCCAATAAGAAAAACTCAAACTCTCTGCTGATTGCATAGCTGTAGATGTGACTTAGCAGATGGTTTTGTAGGACTGCTACAGAAAAAGGCCACTGCTCACACACAAAGGGCAGTGATCATCTGCAATGAGACCCTGGAGTCCTAAGTTGCAAACACACATGCAATTATAGTCGTTGGAAAGGATCTTTTATGATCCTTTCCAACGACTAAGGACTGCACGATGCATGAACGAGTGCTGTACATACAGCACCGTTCTGCTCTATGGAGAGGGAAGGAGGAGAAGGAAGCTCTATGGAGAACGACACAGTGGGACCCGCTGCGCGCTCTCCCTCTTCCCTTGCATTAGGATCGTTCGTCATCCATCATCCAGCCAGGACGGTCGTTCGGACGATATAGGACAGGCGCTGTACACACGCCAGATTATCGTCCGATATCGGTCCTGAGCCGATTATCGGGCGAGAACCATTGGATATGTGTACATAGCTTTATGGTTTTTTGCCACTGTTGCAGGTAAAGATATTATCAAAGGGCTGTAGTAACACATTCAAAAATATATGTTTGATTGCACCCTTTATTTTTCAGTGGGATATCACTTAAGACTTCACTTGAGCTTTATTGTGTGCCTTTAAAAAACATTCCCACTAACGTACTGTGTAATATGGTCCATACCAGTGCTGACAAACTATGCATTTGTGGAGTACACACTATGTACACTTAGTGGATGACTTAAGGTTCACCCCAGTCTGTGTACATTTAATGCATGGTCAGATTCTTTTTTTCTAATCATTTGCCCAATATTGGGTATTTAAAAAAAAATAAATGGGTTTGAAAAGTAGTTTGCCAACATAATGTTACATTCAAATGTAAACGTGCAAATGGAAACTGATAGTATTTCAATACCTTTGAGTTTTCAATACCTTTCAAAAAAAGAGTATGTCTAGTATTAGACATACCAAATCAGCTTTGTAATTGATGTGTGGGAAACATCTGTGATCTTGCAGTTTCACTTTGTAGTATCCAACTCTCTTTTTTTTCATGGCAATTTTACATGGCAGGTTTGAATCTGCCATTAATCTGCCCAGAAAGAATGAATGGTCCTAATGAGGACATGAGGCCAGGTTATGGAAATTCTAGTATTGAATTAATCTAAACAAGCAGTAAATGAGTTCTAAATAGGTGATCCAGGAAGAGCAAGCAAGGTTAGCAGTGCTTCAGTTGTGAACCTTGAAGGAAAATTGCACCATAGTGCCCACAGCTATTGAGGTCAGTGAGGGCTTTTAAATATTTCTTATTGTGAATATGAAAATACACGAATGTCTATAGCTTCACCTTCACAACTGGCAGTTTATTACACATGGCCCAGTGTGGTATAGCTGTATGGTATTGTTTCTGATTTTCAAACCAGCTGTTAAAATTACAATTCATGGCTAATTCCCAATACAATTTTCAATCCACATATCCACTCTCATGCAACTTGTTATTCAATGATTGCCTAATTTACGGTGTTGTTAATAAAACTTTACCCTATTTACTCAGCTAAGTGAACAATCAGCTTGGAGAGTAAACCTTCATTTTGCGTAGAACTGCATACATACAGTGCCACATTTACTTTAGGACCCTTACACATGTTCCTGCAGCGATGCCTTGTGTTTTAACATGTGCATTAATTAATGTTTTGTGTCCGTTAACATGCATTGCATTAAGGCAGCATCTTCAAAATAAATTTTTCAGCAGTAAATTATCCTGGGTTGCAATTAAAAATGAATAGGAATACAACACTCTAACACATGCAATTTTTCATTATTGTCCCTTCACAGAAACATATGCATTAATGCTTGTGTTACAGCAACACATTTTAGCAGAGATCTGTTTGGGCCCTAGACATTACTGCAGAAAGTCTAAACTTTCCTAGAAACTGGTTACACAAAACTTTATAAAATACCTTTTTGTATTGCTTACCTTGGCAGTTTGGTCTCAAGTAGTGGACTTTTTAAGTTCTCAGTTTCTTTTTATTACTACTTCAAAGCCAGTGAGCTTAGGTTACATTGCTTTGATCAAATGCTTAGTATACTTTGTAACTATGAAAGATATCCAAAGGTAACGCTCTACAACTTGTAGATGTAGCACATGAGTGTACAGTGAGTAATATACACCATTTGTTGTTTATATACCTATAGAACATGTTTCTTCACAATACATTTAAAAATTCTAAACATTTAGTTTAACATTCTCTAATAGACTAGATATATACCTCCATAATGCTGCATAAACGACTGCAAGCGTGATCAAGGCCAAACAAGAGAGACCACAGCCGATTATCAGGGTGACTGAAGGAGTACCAGAATAATCCATGATCTGTAGATTAAAACATAGGCAATTCAACATACTAATCAGTGCCATTTGTCAGTAACTTGTAAAGAAATGTGTTTTTTTTATAAGGCATGCTATGAGCAATAACTACTGACAACCCATAGCAAACAAATAAAGAAGAACTGTAGATATAAATATATATATATATATATATATATATATATATATATATTTGTGATAGAGTTATTCTTCAGTAACATTTTAAAGTTATAGAAACTCTGCGATAAACTTTCCCCAGTAAACAGGTTAACGTCTGGCATGCCCTAAAGTTTGCTGGTATGTAAAGAAGTTAGAACTAGTAAACCCAACAGGAGGTAGATTATCTCTAATTTGTTAGATGCAAATGTCTGTGCGTCCACCAAAACCCCACAACAAGCATATTTTATACATTTGCTAGTAAAGACACTCATTCTATCCATAAGCTGTAGGCCACATTTAGTACTGACATTAGTTTGCATGCTGCATTTCACTTATTCTGACAGAATTAAAGTCTTTTTAGTAAAACAGTCTACATGAAATGCTTTATACAATCACTGCAATCGTTAAGAAAAAATATAGTCCTAAATGAAATATGTAAAGCATAGGAGTAAAATCTCTAGCCAGAAATGAGCTGCACTGGTTAACCATAAGACAATCACACTGTAGGATGCCCAGTGAATATCTGCAATCTATTAAGCCATCTAGGCTCCCCATTCCAATAGCCACTGTACAGTGTGCATGTAATTACACATGAAATACTATTAAATAGCCAAATCTCAATCCTGATCAGCATATCAGCAAGAAATCAACTTGTGCAGCCCATGTGAGTGATTTTCCCCCAGCCTGGGTTCATGCATACATAGAAGGATTGCAGCACACACAATCCCTAATTGAACATGTCAATCTCTCCCCCATTCTGTCCATGCAGATCCTTGTGTACAAGGCAGCATCTCCATCCCAGCAATTCAGCATTCCCACCTAGCATGTGAAAAGTCCCTAGCCCTCCTTTGTCACTTACTATTTCTCTAGGTTGCTGAGCCAAAATGGCGAAGGTAGATAGACGATCACATAAGCATTTCGTATGGGATGCATCGGTGAGCACAGTCTTACATCCCTGGGTGGACCAGGTTCCCAAAGAGTCGTTCCTGGAATAGAAAAAGAGAGATGAGAAAACAATAGCTAAATGCTTAGATGATCAGAAAACAAGGAGAGAGAGAAACAAGCAGGCGCAGCATAATGGAGAGCAGCGATTACTTCCAGCACAGAGACGATGTGTACTTCAATGGCCCTTCATTAGAGCGCTGTGGGGCTCCGGTGCTGGGCTGCAGGCAGGGAGCTGTCCGCCGCTTTGGTGCTGAACACAGCTACGCTCACTCCTCCGGCAGCCGCACAGACCTCCAGCACAACCATTGCATTCATGTCATACGGAGCTGCTTATTCCGAAGCCTCACTTAACACTACGGATTTTATTTAGCGCTATTCTTTTTTTTCCCTTTAAATCCTCAATCCTTTCTAGCTGTATTAATTAAAAAGCGGCTGAATGTGAGAGGTGGTGGAGAGAGGAGGGGGATGGATTTCACCCTGGAAACAGGCAGCGTCGGATTGCTCCACACTGCCTGTGCCTTACCTCGGGAGAGGAGGAGGGAGGGGGGCAAGACGGAGAGGATAGGGAGGGAGATGGCAAAATAAGCAAATAAAATAAGCCAAAAAGCCTTTTGATGAAGCCAAATCTTATGGCGAAGGGTTAATATGTCCTTCTATCCCCCCTGTGCTCTTTTTATTTCCCTGCCCCCTTCCTGGAATAATATCTCAAGGCCACCAATGCAAAGACTGCCATGGCACCACTTAGTCATCTGGATTAACCCCCTCCGCTGCAGTACACACTGTCTGTCTAGTAACTGATACACTACATGTGCAGTCATTCACCTTTATTTTCAAGTAAAGATCCTTATCCTTGCGTATATTGAAGTCTTGCATTGCTGTACATAGGTATAAAGACAAATAGGCTTCTTATAACACCCCATCCAGGTGTGGAATACAGCACTGCAAGGTAATGTGTATTAATAAGACTGCAGGATTTCACACACATTTCCTTGGAATCAGCAGCCGATCCCTGTCTATTCCTAATTCCACAACATGTTTTTTTTCCTCCTTTGCCTTTAATATTTACAGCTGTATGTATCAATGCATTGCGGATAAGACGTTGCTCTGCCCCCTGGCGGCGAAGGGGTTAACACCTTGCAGTATTGTCTTTCTACTCAGCTAACAAGCCTTACACTCAGCAAATATCCTTCAGGGGGATCGATAGGAAATCAGCAAAGATATATTAAAAAAAGGAATCTGTTAAAAATGACTCAGTGGGTGCTAAATATCCTGATCAGGATCCTGTATCAGTTGTTAGCTGCATTGACTTGCTTACAACAACAAACATTTATTTAGAAATCAGAAGGTAAGATGTGGGAATCCAATAAATACAATTATCTTTGCATGATACTGACACAATACTAGCAAAGCATTCTGATCATGTGATCAAAAGACTGTTTAGTTTGAAACAAGGAGCAGGCTGTTTACTTGCTGCAAGCAATATTGTACCCCATGCTTTACACAACTATAGAACAGGTTATATGTTCATCAGAATATTATCATCAGCCAGATGGGGATCATCCACTAGTGCAGTCAGTTTCATTCTGGCTTCCATGCACTTCAAATAACCAATCAAGATTGGGGAGGACTCAGATAAATACCATTACTGTGATTGGGTATTTAAAGCACAAGGTATAGTAAAATTACTTTTTTTAAATAAAAATTAATATTATCTAATTAAATCAGTTCTTTGAGAAATATATAGGCTGCTGTTGCTGCTGATCTGCTGTTTTAATATGCCTTTCACCTGCTATGAGTCATTAAACCAGAAGAAGCATACACTACATATGTTAGAAAAGGATCTGCAACAGCCAGGTATAGTGCATTTAAAAAGAGAAGGTATTGCATCAGTACAGATTTCTTTTAGTGCAGATCTACAATGCTGCCTATCCAGGGTCCTCTTAGTATCCTTTCCTTACAATGATCCTCTCTCTGCTTTCCCCAGATGACCTGTTCACCTGATGGGACCCTGAGTAGTACCCTCTGTGGAAGCTTAATCTTGGTCTGTGTACACATCTGTATACATGGCATTGCTTGGGGTCTGGTGCTGTACCCCTTAGGTCCTGAGCTCTGCATCAAAGTATGAGAAGGTCGTATGTTACGCTATTCTTACAAGTATGGTCTCTCTAAGTCTAATGGAGTAGCTATAGAGGCCAGTGAAGGTAAGTATCAATCCTAGAGGTGTTTCCCCTAATGAAGAGAACCTGTCCTAATAATTGGGATTTAGTACTATTAATAAGTATATTATTAAAAAAGTACTATTGCAGCTGATGACTGCTTTTTTTATTTCAGAAAAATCCTCTCCATATACATAGTAACAAATTTTGCTTTATATATTTCAAACTGAACAATGAGATGATAGTAAAAGCTGAGATTTCTCCAAATCTGAAGTTTCAAGACTGAATTATCTGCCAGTATATGTTCAACTTCAGGGGCAAATAGTTCAGGAAAATTTTTGATACATGCAATATTTACATTTTTCAATATACAAAAGCCTGTGAAGGCAAAATAAAAAGTTACATTTTCTGTCTGGCAAAATGGTGCTGGCCTCCCTGAGCAATTTGAATTGCATTTGTATTGGCAAAGATGGCCTTGCCTGTGGTCGATCACTTACTGTAGGTGATCAATGAAGCAATGAATATAGGAAGCACAATCCATTTGGAATAACTGCCAGCATGAGGCTTTTATTAAAAATTGTTCATTTCAAAAGCATTTTTGGCGCACACAAAAACAAATATGAAAATATGCATTATGTAAGTAAAGCTTCCCCATGACTATTTCTGTATGCACTGGTACAGTGAGAGACATTTATTATTGACAAGAAAACACATGGGCTGATTTTTTTTCAAGCTCTCCAAGGCTGGAAAGCATACACTTTTATCAGTGAAGCTGGGTGATCCAGCACACCCGGAATGGATTTCTTAAAAGTCATTTGCTATTTGTTAGCAAATGTTTTCAATCTTTGCTCAGATCCCTTCCAGGTTTGCTGGATCAACCAGCTTCACTAATGAAAGTGTATCCTCTCCAGCCTTGGAAAGCTTTATTAAATCAGGCCCAAGGTGTCTGTTTTCCCCAGTACTACCCAAAACTTGGCCAACCAAGAATGCAAAATTTAGACGTCTTATGCTATAATATAAACCTAGGCAAGACACTACCCTGTGAAAATTTCGGAGGCTGCCATTTAATAGCTATGGTCTGTTGAATGGATTTAGGGGCATGTGGTTGGCAATTGGTGGTCTGTATAACTCCCAATACATGGGAATGGAGAGACCTCAGGGCAGCCCTGGGCAGAATTAGGGAAACAGAAGATTAATGAAAAGACCAATGCTGTCATACAGCTATAGGCAAGTTGAATTTGATGAGTGTACATGTTTGCTATAAAGCAGAAACCCAAGCAGAGATGATGTTCAGCTCAATAGTTATGCTGAAAATGTAAACCTGACAGCAAATTCAAGTGTCATCTGCCTCACCAAAAATTCTCCTTCATTTATTGAAGTGAAGATTTTGTATCTGCTACACTGATTTAAAATATGCTACACTTAAACTGCATGTTTACATTCTGTCAACACTATCTACACACCAAAAAGTTAAGTTTTAACAGATTTATGAAATATTAACCTAGCAACTTGCAAGAATTCACGTTACCTTCAGCAAGATAGCAAAAGACAACAGTAATTATTATTACACAGTATTTATATAGTGCCAACATATTACTCTGTGCTGTACATAGTCATGTCACTGA
Organism: Pyxicephalus adspersus; assembly: GCF_032062135.1. NCBI lineage: Eukaryota > Metazoa > Chordata > Amphibia > Anura > Pyxicephalidae > Pyxicephalus > Pyxicephalus adspersus. The sequence goes on along the minus strand of NC_092861.1, from coordinate 66,275,334 downwards.
AAGGAGCTCACAATCTAATAATTCTACCATAGTCAAATGTTATTAACACAGCAGTCTAAGGTCAATTTGGGAGGAAGCCAATTAACCTAACTGCATGTTTTTGGAATGTGGGAGGAAAATGGAAAGCCAAGCAAACATGGGGGGAACTTGCAAACTCCATGCAGATAGTGCCCTGGCCAGGATTCTAACTTTGGACCTATCGCTGCCACGGCCTGAGTGCTAACCACTGAGCCACTTTCTGCCCAGTTAGATCCAGTATTGATTCATTAGGGGTCTATTTAGACATTTGCCAATTCAATCCTTTTTTCATTCTCTAAGGGGGAACCCATAATGTTTTTTTTATGCCTACAAATGCCCATAAAGTGTTCTTAAGTGTTTGGAAGCAATTCCTTTTTAAGTATATGACGTCTTTTGTTTAAAAAAGTGAAATGCCTCCAGAGCAAATCAAATATTTTGCTATGAGAAGTTTGGATGGGTGAATTTCATGGGCAAAAAATAAAATCGAACTGGAGAATCGGGAAAAAGTAATCTGAGAGGGAAAATGAATAACCCTGAGTGAAAAGAGAATCGAATTGTCAAACAATGTATAAATAGACCCTTATTAAATTACTGAGCCTTGGACTGTGTGCTTGGTGATGCATGACTCATAAATACACAATGCTAACAAATCTGCATTGTATTGGAGTACATTACATTTTTTAAAAAAAGGTCTAGCACTATTTTCAAAAAATGTTGAGGGTACATTGCCAGCCCATTCCTTTTCAATGAGCCGCCATGATGCAATGTACATATGCATATGCATATGTATATGTGCAAATTATATAACACGTTAAACAAGAAGCAAGGTCCCATATGCACTGCATAGATCCAAATGAATCCATAGATCCAGTCCATCCATACTGAGGGCCCAAAGCACTTCTATTTAAACAACAGGCAATGCCACGTGCCCAAATTTTAAGTCCTTTGAGAATTAATCCAGGGAATTGAACCAGGAATTGGAAACAGAACTGGACTAACCATCACACTCTGCTACTCCCACCTCATGGCTCTGGACTGAACAATCATTGAACCATCTCAATGCCTTTACTACTGCCATCCGGAACTGTTTTTCACCAAGTTACTCCCCGACTGATTGCTACCCCACTCCTGGAACTTAAAAAGATGATAATCTTCACTACAACCCATATAACAGGAGGTGCTCACATGGACTCGAGTCTCCTGCACTGCTCTTTGTACTTCTATGGATCACATTTACCGTTTACTATGTATTGCTCACCATGCACTCTCTCTGCTCCCCCTATTCCCTCTCCTCCCCCCCAGTTTGTTAACCCCTTCTCTGTTTGCTCATTCACTCTCCTGCTTTCTCTGTCTATACTTCTGCTCTTTTTTTCTCTATTACTACTTGCTGGTGACATCTTACCTAACCCTGGTCCCCCTTGCAGCCTTTCTCTTCCCTGCCCTTTTTTGACAACTCACCATTTCCCCTTTCTGTCCACAACCTTATCACCTTCAACCTATCTAACTCATGCCCCCCTCCACCACAGCCCAGACCTTGCCAATGGAAGAAAGATATCCGTAACCTTGACCACAACCTCTTCTCAGACAGCCTTACGTCCCTCACCCCCACTCTCTCCAAAATCACCTCCCAAGATGGACCTGACACCCAGTTAAACCACTCTCTCTCCTCAGGTCTGGATAACGTTGCCCCTGCCACTTCCACCTTCCAGTGGAGGAAATCTGGCCTCAGCGCTGACTTCATGGACTACAAAGCCAAACTACAACACTTTAACACTGAACTCACTATCACCAAGCAAAATTACTTCTCCGCTGTCATTTCCTTTCAATATTCCAACCCACAAAGCCTTTTCTCAACAATTCACTCCTTCCTAAACCCCACACCTGCTCCGCCCACAACGTCCTTCACTGCCCAAGACATTGCCACCTACTTTAGAGATAAGATTGACAAAATCAGACATGATGACTCTGCTCACCAGGTCACCCCAACCATATCCACCCCTTCTACTTGTAAATCATCACTGGCCTCCCTCAGCCCTGTTACTGTGGATGAAGTCTCCTCTCTTCTCCCATCATCTCCATCTACTACCTGTCCATTTGATCCAATTCCCTCTGATCTACTCTGTGCCCATTCCTCCACAATGGCCCCGGCCTTAACCAAACTATTCAACCTCTCCCTTTCTACTGGTATCTACCCCTCCGCTTTCAAACATGCCATAATTCTCCCTCACTAGACCCCTCCTTACCTTCCAGCTACCGTCCTATCTCCCATTTGTTTCCAAACTCTTTGAGCTCCTTGTTTTTAAAAGACTCACCAATTACCTGAGCACCAACTCTCTCCTTGACCCTCTCCAATCTGGCTTCCGAGTTGCCATTCCACCGAAACAGCCCTTATTAAAGTGGCCACTGACGTCATCAGAGCTAAGTCTCAAGGTAATTTTTCACTCCTCCTTCTCCTTGATCTTTCCCCTGTGTTTGACACTGTTGATCACCCCCTCCTGATCCAAATCTTGAGCTCCATTGGTACCACTGACACTGCTCTCTCTTGGTTTGCTTCCTACCTGTCTGACCGCTCCTTTCAAGTTTCTTTCAATGATAATTCCTTTTCTCCTACTCTCCTCCCTGTTGGTGTACCCCAAGGGTCAGTCCTTGGACTGGTTCTCTTCTATCTGTACACCTCCTCTCTGGGTAGTCTCATATCCCCCTTTGGCTTACAGTACCATCTGTATGCTGATAACACTCAAATCTATCTGTACACCCCTGACTTGTCTCCCTCAGTCCTAAATAAGGTCTCACGCTGCCTGTCGGCCAACTCATCATGGATGTCTGACCGATTTCTGAAACCTAATCTGGATAAAACCTAACTCATCATCTTCCCCCCCTCAAATTCCAAATCTCCCCCTGACATATTCCTAACTGGTAACAACACTGTTATTTGGCCCTCCCCTCAGGCACATTGTCCTGGCGTCACCTTCGATTCTGCCCTCTCATTCACCCCCCTTATTCAGAATATTTCCAGGTCCTGTCATTTTCACCTGTGCAACATCTCCAAAATCCACCCCTACCTTTCCCCAGAGACCACCAAACTCCTTGTACATGCTCTTATCATCTCTCGTCTGGACTACTGTAACCTCCTCCTCTTTGGTATTCCACTAACCCGACTCTCTCCTCTACAATCTATTATGAATGCTGCAGCCAGACTCATCCATCATTCCCTCCCCACCTCTTCAGCTTCATATCTTTGTAGTTCGCTTCACTGGCTTCCATTTTACCTAAGAATCAAGTTCAAGCTCTTGTGCTTTGCCTTCAAATCCCTACACAGCTCCTGTCCAACCTACCTTTCTGACCTGGTAGAAAAATACTCCCCTAGCCGCTGTCTTCGCTCCTCCAATGACCTACTAATGACTTCCTCACTCATAACCTCATCACACGCATGGCTCCAAGACTTCTCCAGAGCTGCCCCTATTCCCCGTCCCATTCGGCTTGCTTCTACGTTCCACTCATTTAAAAGAGCACGCAAAACACACTTTTTCAGACTTGCCTACCCATTTTCTTCTGTCTCTTAAAATACCACTACCTATCACTCTGTATCTCCCCTCCTATTGTGTGAGACTTCCCCCACCACCTAGATTGTAATCTCTTCGGTGCAGGGTCGTCTTTTCCAACTGTGTCACTGTCTGTCATTTGCTACCCCTATCTTATTACAGGGCTGCAAAATATTTTGGCGCTATACAAATCCTGTTTATTAACCTCCTTGCCGTTAAGCCCGACCTTCGTACGGGCTAAAAAAAGTTGCTCTTTTCGTTAAGCCCGAGATTTTCCGTACATTAAAATCCCCACTTACCCAGGTAAGTGGGGATTTTAATGTAGGGAAAATCTCGGTCCCCCTGTGCTCATCCAGCGTCGGGTTCGTGTTCCAGCGTCGTCCTCCGTCGATCGTCGTCCGTCGGTCTCCCTTTCCAGCGTCGGGTGCCTTCTCGTATACCAGCGGGACCAGGTAAGAAGCCGGCCGGCATCTTGTGTTCCGCTGGCCGTTTAGAATAGTCTTGCTCATGAAACTGCCCTGCTTATGACCAGTTTTATACTGCTTTATCATCTGTAGTCTTGTGATTTTTTAAAGAAAACCACTGCTTGTACCCTGTACCTCTAGTACATCATAGCCTAGTATTGCTTGTGAAAAATGAAAAATAATTACAGATTATTAGAAATTGGCCAGATGAACAGTTTGGCTGGGACAACAGGCTTAGCCAGTTTATATTTACAACTCTATTATTGCCCGTTGAAAAAACATGTGTCTCTGCTAAAACTACCTGAAAACCTATTTTTTATAACAGAAATAAATCAAATCAGGGTGCTTCTGCTGTATGCAAACCAGACTGAACAATTTTTTTTTACTATATAATACTAAACCCAGTTGATACTCACCTGTCCCCATTCTGTATGGATGCCGTATGTGTCACCTTTTGATTTTGACATCTCAGTTTCTTCTTCTTTTTATCTCTTTCGTATTCTGATCTTCAGCCATCTTGATTGGCCATACTAGGATGATGTAACTACCATGCAGGCACACAGGAGTTCATTCAGTCCCAGCATCCACAAGGGAACCTGGGATTGCCAGGGTATCTATTTACAATGCAGCTCAGTGAAATTTGATAGTTGGGCAGACAATCAGGCAGGTAAGAATAGGCATTGCAGAAGGGACATCACCTATCTCTTTCTGCAATACACATTTGCCTGAGGGCCAATTTTTAAAGTAGAACTAATTCTACAAGCTTCCACCAGGCTTGTAATGTAAAGGTTGTGTGCCTTTTCCATGTCAGCCCCAAGGCATCATGGCAGTACCCATCTTTCCATATCTTTCCATTCCTTTGTTTAAATTGCCTGTCTATTGGCCTTAAAAGGGTCAAAATTGAATAACAGAATTTTTTCCCTGAACACTTTGAAACTAAATGTGGGTTCACTGATAGATGCTAAAAGGGTTCAGAAAACTATTGGTAATTCAAACCTGGCCAGATTGTGACATTACTACGAGGGGGTGCTGAGAAGTTCCTTGCTTTGCCCCCTTTTAGATGAAATAGAGCAATGAGTGTGGGGCATATGACAGCCTAATATCTTAGTATGTAACTGTGCAAATATCAGGTCTTTCTGATTCCTAAAACTGTTTTTTCTGTTAGTGAGAAGCTGTGATGGCAGAGGCACAAGCAAGTTTCACGTTGTTGGAGTTATGGACCGTCATGAAGTTTTTGTTTCTCCAGGGAAAGTCAGCAAAGGACATTCACACCGAGAGGTCACAAACACTGGGGGGGATGTGCCCTTCCTACAGCACTGTCAAAACCTGGATATCCCATTTCAAAACTGGGAATTTCACCGTTGAAGATGAGCCCGCAGTGGGCGCCCCCCAACCTCAACTGACCCGGCAACCTGCGATGCTGTCCATAAGATGATTATTGAGGACCTTCTGATTATTGAGCGAACATCCACAAAAAAGATAGCCCAGATACTTGACATCTCACAGGAGCGTGTTGGGTTTGTTATCATCACTATCTTAGACATGGGCAAGCTTTCAGAGAAGTGGGTGCCAAAATGTTTGAACAGTGATCAAAAGACGGAACGAGTTGAAGCATCCAAAGCCGTTTTGGCCTATTTTTAAGCTGCACAGGACTTTTTGGCTAGGTTAGTGACTGAGGATAAAACCTGGCTCCACATCTATGATCCTGAAACCAAGAAACAGTCAATGGAATGGCGCCACAGCGGGTCCCAGTGGCCGAAGAAGTTCCGAACCCAGAAATCTGCCAAAAAGTCATGGCATCCGTTTTCTGCACGGTATTTTGTTGGTGGACTACCTAGCTCAGGGCTCTAGTATCACCAGACAGTATTATGCTAACCTCCTGGACGGACTGAAGGAAGCAATTAAGACGAAACACCGTGGAAAGTTGACCAAAGGGATCCTTTTTTGCAGGACAATGCACCTGTGCACACGTCCAACGTTGTGGCTGCCAAATTGAACACCCCTGGGTTTCAAATTGGTCCACCATCCCCCCTACTCACCTGACCTGGCTTCTTCGGACTAATATCTGTTTCCAAATTTGAAGAAACACCTGAAGGGGCAATGTTTTGAGGGCATTTCTGACGTTAAACATGCTGCTAAGAGCTGCTGAGAGAACACCTTTCAGGTGTTTCTTCAAATTTAGGAACAGATAATAGTCCGGCCTAACAAAAGGACGTTTATTTTTGAACGGTCTAGAAAAGCTGCAACTACGCTGTACCAAGTGCATCATTCTCAGGGGGGAATAAAGCCAGAAACCTTTCAGCATCCCCTCCAATTTAGAATTCTTTGACACAGTCTTTCTATATTGTACCTGCAAACCATTTTTTGTTTTAGGCTTCTTGGGTTTATTTTATTGTGTAAATTCCTGTAACAGAACATTCTCTGTACACAGACCTGAAGGTAAAATCAGATATCCAGCAGTGTCTACAGCTAAATTTAGGCATGCAATGAGATACATTATGTAAGGATACCCTGAGACAATCACAATGCCTCTATATTCACATGAAAATATGTATCTGAAAACTATGAGTGTACTTTTTTTCATGGGCATTAGGCATGCCATTGTTGTTGTATTTTATTGGAACAATAGTCCATGAACTATAAAACAAATCTAATTTAGCTCCACTTTCCTTAGTGCGGTCATGATGATGCCAACTGAATACCAGGTACTGGCATTTTTCATTCTGCAGAACATTCAGGTATTCAGTAAGACCTAATGAAATTGTTCCTGAAAATGGTGTAAAGCATGTTGCAGTTTCTCGTTTGAGAACAAAACACATTTGCATCATTGCAATAAAGAGTGAGATTGGTTCTCATAAGTAACATTTAGTTTAAAATGATTTAACCTCCTTACTTGATTTTAATTTGATTCGCAGCTTGCAGTATTAATGGCAGAATTCTTTTCCTTCAGCTTTTAAAAACTAAAAGCTCATTATTACAATACAACAACATGAAAATGAATAATATAAATATAAAGTTAGGCTATTTTAATTTAAATTATTCACATATCTTCTTTAATGCTTAAAGCTGGTCATGCAAAAATAATGGGTTTACTTACTTCTTAAAACTGAACTTCAAGCACATAAAAAGGGGGAAAAAACATGTAGTGTAGTAGAGTATTCATTAAAAAAAAAATTTAATATTAAAGACAATTGGCATGTCTGATTTTTGTCATGATATGAGCCAGCTGTAATCACCTGCACCAAACCAGGAATGACAGATAAAGAGACAGTGCTATGTGCCAAACAGGCTCTGTTGTACGCATGTATGCAGTAAAAAAGGTAATACAAGGAAACTGCAGAACAGGGGTGTAACCACAGTTCATGCAGCCCATGACAAATGTTTGATGGGCCCTCCAGCAACCTGACACTGATCTCAACATAAAGTATGTATAAATTAAGGACAAGTAGCATCTGTCAGCAAGGCAGATATATTACAAAGGATCAGATCTGTGGGCAGGTATCCAAAGGGAATTACTTTTTAACTTTTTCAGCATCTCCGATCTCAGGCCTTGTTGTAAGGCGTTACACGTTAGAATAATGAGTCTGATTTATTAATGGTCCCCAAGGCTGGAGAGGATACACTCTTATCAGTGAAGCTGGATGATCCACCAAACCTGAAATGGATTTCCTAAAAGTTTTGTTTTAAATTTTTTGACCAGTTCCATTCCAGGTTTGCTGGATCACCCAGATTTACTGATGAAAGTGTATTTTCTCCAGCCTTGGAGAGCTTTATTAAATCAGACGCAATGACCTTAGAAACAATATTTCACAATCACTTCCAGTGACACCAAAATAAATCAGTGCTTTACACAAAGCGATTTTCACCTCCACTGGGGCACCCTACTGTGTCCATCTTCATTGGAAAGTACAGTGGTTATCCCCAGTCCACATTTTATTAACCTGCCAAGATATATCAGTGAGCAATGTTGGGGTACAGCTGTACACACTAAAGATTTTTGCTGGAGCCAATCACAATTCCACATCTTGGATGACATTCATCTAGTATGTGTACATATCCATACTTCTATGCCCTCCCACTCCTTCCACCAATTCAAGCAAATGCTAACGAATTGGTGTATTAGTCGATGAAAAAAAAAAACATTGCAATAATAATGGCTAACTGAGGATTTTATAAAATGACATACCTATTAGTACTTCTCCACAAAATTATACCACTATTACAAACATCTTCACGTCTTCAAGCTGTCTGATTTTTTATAAAGAACTACAAAACTAAATACAGGTGTCAAAATAATTCCCTTATATTATTGTATTTCAACTTTGTATTTTACTGTTTGCCTGTCACTAGGCTTTATTATATTTTTATTAACATATATTTCCAAACTTTAGGGAATTTATGTGTTAAAAATTGGCTCGTATGTGTTTGGAAGGAAACACTAAAAATACTGTTACTAGTAGTGATGAATGTGCCTAGGTTTGCTTCACTATAGGTTTAGTGAATATTCCTGGGCATTTACAAACCCATACAAGCAAACCTCAGATCAGGTTTCAATCGGAAGGTACTGAATGGGGAACATCTCACTTTTTTCTTTTCTTTTTCAACTGTTTAAATGTTTATTTGTTACAATTGTGTAATTCTTGGTGAATAGGAAGGCTGCTAGAAAGTTGGTTGGTAATATACATGGCATGCAACATTTCCATTGGCTGATAGGAAATAAAAGGAAACCCAGGTTCATGAAAATGATGAATGTTGAATGTGAATCCACTATAGTGGCAAACCAAATGTCATTCCTAATTGTTTAATAAGAATGTGATAAATAATTTCTACCTAAGTATAGTCATTAACTTGTTTGTAAATGTAAATTATGTATTATGTTTAATTGGGGTAAATAATTTGTTACTGACGCCTGTCCTGGTTCATATAATTACATGCATACTGTTTAGTTTATCCTAGAGACCCCCTATGCTATTTATATCAGCAACAATCCTAATACACAAAACCCCAATGACTACATTTAGTGCATTTTATCTCCCCAGAGTTATAATTTGACATTGAGCCTGTTGGAGACTGCTGTTTGGAACAGCCATTTTGCATGTGACATCAGCACTCCAGGCAGACTGAGGGCTATCACTTAAAAGACGGTTTGTAGTGTAGTATGTCCGTGCTATCATGTTTTTACATTTGAGGCTCTCAGAACTGACTCCCATTTATCTGATGACAAAACAGAGACACTGACAGAAGCAGCTTGCACAGACTGCGCAGTGATAGCAGCAATGACACCCCTCTGCTCTGCACATATTATAAGCAGAATCTGTTGTGTTTCCATTTTTGTGCACTACAACTCTGCTCCAACTAGTTACTGATAATTCTGTAAAATAGTTAAAATTAAGGAATGAACATTATTTTTTTGCATTTCCATGTTTTCTTTAAGTAAAAGCATTGGTGTTTATATAACCCAGACCTTGTAATGACCCTTTGTTACAACGAATCCCCAGAGACTTGTTGAGTTGATGTTTTTCCCTTCACTAAGTACTCAAGCGACTGTTATGTTTTCTATTCTTTCTGACATATATTTAAAATGACATAATTGTTGAACATGATAAATGTTCCACTTGTCACATGGATATGTGGTTTTGTAAAATCATATAAATTACATGAAATATGTAAAAGGTCTAACAACTGTATTCACATTGTTTATGTTATCTGAGAAAATGCCACCAATGTAATCAGCGAAATTGGTATTGCAGAGATTAGCCATGGTGACTCATTGATTTCATCTAAAATTGCCTGCTAATTAATGCCCGTGCCTAAGCAATAACGTGATACCTTCAGCAGTTGATGTGGTGGAACAGTAATTACTCACAAGCATTCTCATCCATACTGCCTACATAAAATAATACATGCATTAACAAAATACTAAGTTAAAGAGTTAAAGACTAGTACAGTGTATGGTATTATGACTTGCATTGTAATTAAATACATCAAGATATAATGTTACTGAGTATGGTGTAGAGAAAAGATAGCAATGTCTAACATTATATAACATATAAATGTTATATAATATGCATAAATGGAAGGTGAAAAATGGTAGGTATAATTACTGTGTGGTACAAGCGGTAAACAACTAATGAAGCACTGATGGGTTCTGTCACTCTTGTACCCAAACATATTTAATGATTGCTCTCTGGGTATGCATTGGTGTATAAGATCTAATTCATATTTGCTATACAATTATCACTAAATGGCTACTGGTCTTGATGATCAAAACTGGGCATTTATCATCATACTTCCAATAATGAAGCAGGACAAAAATGTATTTACCTGATAATCTCTATATGGACAAAGAATGGCTTGATTGTTAGAACCACAAAGGTTTGACTGTACAACCATGGTGAGATAGTTAGGCATTTTGAATCATAACAAGTTGATCATAGTTGTACAGGCTCATAACTATACAGATTTATATGTTTTTATAGTATATATGGAGCTCTTCTAGCTAATATTGGTGCCTAGAACAAATTTAAAAACATCATCAATCAAGAAGTTCAGTTCTGATGCTAATATTGACACACAAATTGAAACTGTACTTAAAAAGTAAATTGTGAGCAGGCAGGTTCCTTATTGCAGATGGTGACAGGCCTTAATCAATAAAACATAATTTTCTGCATGTTCACAATCTTTTCTATAATGTGCAGGAACATGTATGATCCTAACATACATGGTTGCTGGTAATGAATGAACTCATAATCACATGCATGGGAGTTCCTTTATTCCAGCTAGGTCAAAGATCCCAAAGGTAAAAACTGCCAAAGATCCCAAAGAGGATTGGATAAATATGGGCTAACAAAAGAGTGAGGAGAAGTAAGTCTAGTGTGTATGCTTTAAATCAAAATATGAAAAATATACTAAAATATAGTCAAAACAATATTTAAAACACAAAAAGGACCATTTATTCTGTGTGATATTTTAGAGCTGCTGGAAGAAAATATATGAGTGAAGCTGCTTAAGTATAATAAATATGTCCCAAATATGCCACACTGCTTCTGTTTACTATTTGTAGCTGCGTGATGGAATTGATGAAGACTCCCTATAGTTTTTCAAATGTTTTCCCTTTTTTTATCTGATACTTATATTGGAACTTGACACTTTTAAAACAGAGTTATATTTAAATAGATCTACCTCATACTTTACTTGTATTTTATAGCCCTATCCATGCAGAATATTGATTTTCACCAAAATAGGGGAAATGACAAACAAAAGATGATAGACCTATAACTGTGCTGAACATCAATGCAGCATACTGTTCTGTTAAATCTTGTTAAATTCAATACTTTCCATTTTAATTAGTCAAATTGTAGTAACCAAATTATGAAAATACTACATTGCACATTTGACAGCACGCAGGAATAAGTAGTACTGAACTGCTCATTGCTGCCCCCATTCGTCCTCTATTGCAGGTGCCGTGGGTGACAGATTACATGTAGTTTCTTACTGGAGGAAGCAGGTCAGTGGCATGAGGAAATGGTAACTGCACCACAACCTCATTGCTAGTCTTAACATAGCTGCTGGTATGGACATAATTATTTAATAAATATAAATATCATAATCCTATTCAACAAAGGTAATACAATTAAAGAACAGAAAAAAACATAAAACTAAGAAGGAAGCATAAGAAAGGCAAGTGCATAATCAAGGCATATGTCCTAACTGCCTTTGTTATAAATTAAATATTTTTCTAGATACAGTGCAGCTAATTAAACTGTAATTTCATATTCTAATGTTAATCAGGGTCATATCTGTATCATTAATATTTTGATGATTGTCTTAATGTTCCATTGCATCACATAAGGGTATATTTGACCTTGTATGTAACTGTTTTTCCCTGCAAAGTTTCCTAGTATTATACTGTTTTTGTCATGTTAAATAACCTTTGAGGTTTAAGCAAAAATTGAAATAAAAATTCCTGAATACGCATATTTCTTTTAACTAGTAAAAAATAAGACACCCCAGTGTATTAAAATCTATTAGGAACCCCAGAGTTAATGCAGAATTTTTCATTTTACTCATGTATTGCCCAATGATGGGGTATTAAAAGAATGTACAAAGTTGCATGGTTTACTAAAAAGTTGCCACTATCTAAAATATATTCCCATAAGTTAAAATGTGTTATAATAGTAATAAAGCATTTAAAATAAAAATCAATAGAGCTGTATGTGTTTTACTCTGAAGTTCAAACTGCCAATAAAACTAAAGTCAAAAGATGAATTGGTAGATTGAGGGCAATAAAGAACAGAAGGTTGTTTGATGCAGTCAGCATTCAGGGAAATTATTAAGTTGTTAGCTTTGATTACATTGAGTATGTTAATGTTCAGAAGAGAAGACAAAAGCAAAATTTCAGATGCACTTAAGTGCAGCTTTTTGAGGTTGGCTTAGTTAAGGAAAACAGGCCGCTCATCAGTGGTGTAGCTACAGATCCATGGGACCCAGTGTACATTTCCAACCCCCCACCTTTATTTAATGTTTCAAATCCAAATTAATCTAATCACAATCCAGTGGAGACAACATAAATACTTCACAGACAAGAACAAATAACCTCCATGGAGATGCAATCAGTACCATAATGACACAAGCACAAACTTGCACAATTCCACAATCATTTTATTATAATTACTGTTTGTCCAGAAAAATGTCTACAAACACAATCAGTACCATACTGACACTACCAGAAACAAATAACTAATATGTTTTGCTGCTTTTTAGTGAAAGGAGTATTACAGATAACCCGTTGCTCTGGCCTGTGTGGACGAGTACAAGTTTACTTAATAAATAAAAACATGCAGCATCCCCTGACCCAATGTTTGCACCCTTCTTGCCATAAACCTGCTTTTCCTAGCAACCAATAGAGTGTGCTGTTTGGAGGCAGAAAAAAAATCCATTCCATGTTTTCTAGATTATTCAGCTTCACGTCTGAAAGTGTATTCTCCCCAGCCTTGGAGAGCTTTCATAAATCAGGCCCTTTGTGCCTTGAGTTGACAATCATGGTCACTTGCTCTTAAATGATGTTTTTTGCATTATTGTTGACCACCAGTAGATGGTGCTGTGTCCTCATTTAAAGTGTGTAACAAACAAAAGTCTTATGTCTCTGATGGCAAGAGTTTGTTATGCACTTTGCACCGCACCATCCACGATGTGGCCCAGTCTAATGAAATTTTAAGGGAAAACAAATCTTAGTTTATACTTCAGTATTTACAGTACTTAACAAGACACTTTCAATAGACTGTAAAAGTTCAAACTCAATGCATTCTGCTGCCGTGATGCACTAAAATAGCTAAAAAATATATTTTTAACTACAATTGAAAAGTAGTACTCTTGTACTTGTGCAGTAGGTCAAGTACTCTCCAGTGAAATACTATTGAGAACAACAAAGCTATTTTTTTTAAGTGAGCTTGTCATGTCCATTGATGTGTGTAAACAAAATTACTGATAAAGAATGCACACCCTGAAATGTCTACACATTCTTTATGGGCTTAAAGTGTTTGCAAGGCTTCATAGGCCAAGGACCTTGCAATCTATCAATTGAGAACTTCTCAAATAGAATGTCAGCTTACTTTTACCCAACCTGCTAATTGAGCAGCACATCAGCATCATTGCTTCTGTTAAGAGATAGGGTAGGTTGCCAAAGATCTTAGTAAGTAAATTGTTACTTTCCCGCCAACAAAGATGAAAGAACCCCAAGATTGCTTGAACAAGAAAAAGGTTTCACTAACATAAATCCCAACTGTGTACTGTGTATTTAACTTTTTTTTTTTTTTTACCTATTTAGAGTTTTAATAAACATTTCAATATCTTTTTCAATTCATGTCTTATTTAACATGACATTCAACTGTAGTATTCCCATTTGGTATTTCTATCTAGTGTAATCTAAAGTAAAAGGTATGCAGCACACAGCAATTGGAAATCACTGGAGCGCTTTACACATTGGAATTCTAATTAAGGAGATTGAAGCACTCCTAAAAATCCGAAAACTAATAATTTTAAATCACACTATACACATCAGTTCCTGAACCCCATTCACTTGCAAGGAGAAACACTTATAAAAGACACTGAAGTGCTACAATAATTTCAAATAACTATATGCAACGCAAAGTAATTCTAAAGTGTTGAAGAGCTTCATTATTTTAAGAAGGTTTTCAATATGAAAGTCAAACAGATTTCCAGTGCAGTGACAAATTGAACTGATTTAAAAAACCCTCATTCACGTTTACTTGGCACATTAGGCAATAAAGAAATACATACACCCATGCTTCAATGACTTTCAGGAGGCAGAAGGAATAAAAATGTCAGACTGAGCAAATTAAAATCTTAATCTCTTTAAGGATCTAGGGTCACCACGCTAACTAATGTTTTTCAAACTGCAATAAAAATGATTCTTTTATATGTCATTGACCTGTCTGTTGTTGCATTAAATATTTTAACTGATTGCAAACAATTTGGTGTAAAAGTACAGAATACAGTGTGCAATGTTATCTGCAGAGAAAAAGCCTGCAGTCAAGGATAAATATGTACTGTGCTATTGTTCATAATTGAGTACAAAATGGAACATTCTCCAAGGATACTTTTCTTGTAAACAGTTTAAAGGTTTTAACCTTACATAGTTTTCCTAAAAATATATATTTAAATGGCATTTTCATTTTTATTTTCTTTTATCTCTACATCAATTAGAAAAATGACTACAACCCTAAAATCTGATAAAGTTGCTATCTAGGGAAAGTGAAATCTAGTACTGATGCATTTTTTTAAAATTATATTGAAGCAAATATAAATATAAAGGCCTGCTCTAATAAATAGAAATTCTCAGGCTAAAATAATCCTCAGATCTCCACCTCTCCCTATAGGCTTGCCTGTCATTTTTTTAAGGTCCTGATTTGGGAAGGGTGTATATCTAATGGCAGAACAATTCTACTTTTGTTTGCTGCTGTCGGTTTTTCCCTCCTGCCATAGGATTTTTTCCACTTTTTGTTGCTGTGTTGTCAATGGTAGGCAGTTTGTGGTCCTAGGCTTTTCTCTTGTAGTGCATCTAGTTCTCTAAATATATAGGAATATATATTTAAAAATACAACTGGCTGCTTAGTGCCTAGGGTGGGAAAGGTTATATTAACAATGCAGAGAAATTAGGACATGTGTGGACAGACAAATCACTGCATTATTACCAACCCAATAACTAAATTGCATTATGAGCTTAACCTTTTAAAGTATTTTCAGTCTGCAGATTGCATTATATAAAACTGGTGATCATATTATTAGGGTGCTTGTTCAGACACTTACAAGGTGTTGTTACAGACATTGTTACAAGGTGATAATGCTTTGTCCCAGTCACAAGTGCTCCTGTGCAGTAACTCAAATTGTCTACAAGGTTATATTGAACAATGTTGGAGGCAAAAGTGCCTGCTTCTTCTGCGGTGTGACAATCATAATACAAAATGAGAGGAGTATAAATACAATTTGATACATAATATAGGACCTTGTCACTGACTATTAGAAGTCCTTGTAATCAATAGGGCTATTTATAATGATCATGAAATAAATCAAGTGGAGCAAGTAAATAACTTGCAAATTGCATGTCTGTGCCAAACATGATGATAGGTCACTGTAACTAATCTGTAAATCTGGGATGAAGAAATAGAAAAAAGCACTTGACTATTATTCTATTCAACAGACATGACCAGTGCTTTGAAATGGTGGCAGAAACCGTTGCATCATGTTTTTGTCCTGCTTGGCACCTGATATATTATTAGCTCGAATTAGTGCTATAACTCATGGCGTGTGGATGGTGGCAGTGATGGAGAAAGGATTGTAGAGGACAATCTCTGTCATTGCCACCCAGTTTACAGAAGCCATCAAACCACTTAACCCACAGGTGTTGACACAAAACAGATTAGGATAAAATATTTTATGTCACTGCAGTGTAATTCATTTTTTCATAACTGTTAAAATATTGTAAAAAAAAACAATATTATATTACAAAGTATAATGTAGTTATACTTTAATTATACCTTTTCCTATACCCTAAAAAATGTCAGTCATCCTCAAATGCCAAAAAAATTGATTAAATGAAAGGCTAGTATGTCAGAGTATGGTAACACTCAAATAAATATAAAATCAACTGTACAAGTGATGCTTGCCTCTTTTACATTTGCTTAATAGATCACTAATATTTTTAATAAAACTGTGACAGTGCATTTGGCAGGACATCCTGTCACTACACAGCAAGTCATTGCTAATAGTAAAATTACAGTATTACATAATACCTATTACTGCCAAAAACCATGAATAAAATGATTTGACCACTAATGGATTGTAGCATCCAGGCTGCTATAACACATGCATATGTATTATATCTTCTATGTCTTCTAGCTGAAGTATTCATTAGAAAAAAATAACGTGTATTTAGTATTATTATTATTATAATTAATAATAATACACAGTATTTATATAGCGCCAACATATTAGGCAGCGCTGTACATTAAATAAGAGTTGCACATGACAGACAGATACAGACAGTGACACAGGAGGAGAGGACCCTGCCCTGAAGTGCTTACAATCTAGGAGATGTGGGAATTTATACACAATAAGAGGGGAGATATGTCGTGGTGGGAAGTAGTGGGGGTTTTAAAAGACAAAAGAAGCGTAGGCAAGTTTGAATCACATATTAAACAGATAACAAAGGTAACAGTATATATTGTATCATAGGTCAGTGGTTGCCAAACTTTTTGATCCCCCGCACCACTAATATTACCAGCTCCTGATCGCATGCGCAGGGAGCAAGGTGTCACTCAAAGAGGGAGAACCCCCCACCACAATAATGTCATGATGACATAACCCCACCCACTTTCCCATCGCAGATCTGAGCCTGCCATGTGAGAGTGGGCGGGTTGTGTCCAGGGACACAACCCGCCCACTTCTCCGAGCCTGGGATCTGTACGGAGGATGTGGTCCATGTCTGTGGCTGGTGCGTCTCCCCAAGTGGGGTCCTTCTCCTGGCTCGGGGGTGCCAGAGCCACGGACCACCAAAATTTTCTCGTGGACAACTGTCATAGGTCACCTGTTTTAAGGCCACTTCCAACCGATGGTGCTTCTCAGCATTCTGCCATGGGATCAACTGTGATTCCAACCTCGTTGGGAATCAGTTTTTGCATCCAGCTTTGCATTGGCAAATGTGGTTTCCAAAAGTAGCAAGTCACTTTTGGCCACATGATGTTGCATAAAGATTTGCACACAGGCACAGGTGCATGCAAATCTGGCTACCAGCAGTGCTGTTTTCTTTCCTGACCGCACAACAGCAGTTTGCCAACCACAAAGGTTTCTTA
>NC_092861.1:66255874-66257585 GCF_032062135.1 Pyxicephalus adspersus | reverse complement strand
CTTCCTTAATTTCCTTCTTGCAATCTTTAGCCAACTTGATTTAGCCGGGCTAGGATGCATATGCAGCTCAGTGATTTTGACAGCTCTGTGGAGCAATCAAGCAAGTAAGAATGCTTATTGCAGAAGGGACTTTACCCTTTTGTCCCTTCTGTAATAAAGCACATAATACCCCTTTACACGATACATAATAAAACCCAATTAACAATTATTTTTTTTACACGGTCACCCCAAAATGCCCAGGTTTTGGAGTTTGAAGTTTACTTTAAAAAGTCTCGCTTTGAACATGCTCAGATTTCTTAAATCTTTTATATTTCAATCAACTTCCAAAAACATTAAAATGGTCCACTTTGGAGGTTCAGCGTGTTTCTGTGGATGAGCACAATTCTGAAAATTATTCAAGCATTCAACATAAAGTAAAAAGATCAGATTCACATTTTTATCGATTTGTGGCAACTTTTAGTTGACATTGTAGTAAAGGTTCAATTTACATTTGTCTAATAACCTTTCTTTAGCATATGAGTGGCTAATGATTTTCTGTGCAGCACAGTTTTCAAAGCACTTTGAAGATGAATGATAGCTATAATGAAAAACAGTCAATACTTTCCATTTACCGGAAACAAACAAATCCAGTTTAGAAGGAATACCTCTGTGGTAAAATATGCCACTATCTCTATTACTCTATTTATAATAGCAAGCATTCTTTTTGCCCTATTGTTATGCTATGCTACTATTTTATTAAATTGTATCTTCCACAACAATAAAGCAATCTAACCATTTCAAATTTGTAAAAAAACCTTGGTACTGAACATGGTATGATTAAAGCCTTTGTTTTAAATTACCATATTTTAATTCCCCATGTAGCAAATGCCCTTAAAAATCTAAGGCACTAATCAGATGTCTGATGAGCATCTATAGGCCAAGGTTCTATTAGTTTCTCTTATTTTACAGTAAATAGATACACAGTGACTTGTAAATATAGTTATGTATGGCTCATAACACTAATAACAAGCTCAATCAAGGTCATTAAGACAAGCTTAGTGACTCCGTTGCCCTAATTAATGAACTACTGAATAACAGTTTTATTATTATTGTTAACAATGATTTATATCGGTAAACTTTTTACATGGGGCTATACAATAGATAATACATAGTACAAACAGTTGTACACATAATGATGGTGAATACTTACAGGTACACAGCTTACCTTGTAAATTGTACATAGTGATGTAATAAAGGTAAATATACTTCTATACTCCATATATATTCCTGCTGCAGATTTGTAAATTTTACATCTATAACACAGATCTTCCATACCACCCCATCACAAATGTGCTTTATTGGATAAAGATCTGGTGTCTGTGGAGGCCTTTTTAAACACAGTGGGCTCAATGTGATATTAAAGAAACCAGTTTGAGGTTATTTGAGCATTGTTACATGTTGCATTATTCTGCTAAACGTAGCAATTGAAGATGGGCTTATTGCGGTCATGAAGGGTTGGACATGTTAAGCAACAATAGTAAGGTAGGCTGTGGCAAAAAAAAAAAAAAAAACGATCCTCAGATGAGGCCCAATGTGTGCCTGAAAGGATTCCCCACGCCATTTTACCACACCACCAGCCTAAAATGTTTATACACAGCAGGATGAATCCATGATTTCATCCTGGTAATGCCAAATACTGACCTAAAATCAGGGGTGTAGTCGTAAAAAAAAA